>NC_058134.1:265952559-266042093 GCF_016433145.1 Gracilinanus agilis
AGAAGGAGGAGAAGGAGGAGGAGGAGGAGGAGGAGGAGGAGGAGGAGGAGGAAGAAGAGGAGGAGATAGAGGGAGACCAAATGAGGAGGAGGAAAGGGAGGAAAAGGTAGAAGAGAAAGTAGAGGAAGGGAGGAAGAAGAGAGAAGACAGAAAGGAGGAAAAGTAGAGGAGGAAGACTAGAAGGAGGAAGAAAATTAGGAGGAGAGGAGGTCATTTGATTCCCCTTCCTATTCCCATAACTCCAAGGCATAGAGAAAACAGAAAAATTAAAGCAGTCTCTGCTCTCAAGTACCTTACATTTTAATGAGAATGGGTAAGAATTCACTGTATATGCAGCTAAATATAAATGCAAAACAATTTCCAGAAGTAAAGAGACAATAAATATTTGTTAGGCACCTACTATGTATCAGGCACTGTGCTAAGTTCTGGGTATTGGAAAAAAGTCAAAAGACTGTCCCTGTCCTCAAGAAGCTCTCATCTAATGCAGAAGAGAATATCCAAATAGATATGCGCAAGCAAGCTTTATACAGGACAAACAGGAAATAAATAAGAGAAGGAAGGCACTAGAACAGATGGGGATTGAAAAAGACTTCCTCTAGAAGAACTCTAACTAGGGCCAGGGGGTGATGGGGTATTGAAGACATCACATAAGGTTTTATGATGATCCAGATCCAAATGTGTATTCAGGAATTTTAAGAGGCAGAGAGGTTGGAGCAGGGGGTTGGTGTGGTTAGGGACCACCTGTGCAAAGGCTTGGAGACTGCCAATAGAATTTCTCAAACCCACCCCATTTAATGTGTTATGAGACTAATTTGACATCAAGCATTCCCTTTTTACTCAAATTCCTTGGCATAGAGCCTTTCATAACTTTTCTCTTTATACTTTTTTATTTAGTAGAGTGAAACCTTCTTTACAAGCTGCTTAAAGGCTTTTAAGTTGAATGGTTTTCCTTCTCTTTTCTCCCAGTTTCCCCTGGATAATAGATTATTGACCAAACTGCATTCTTTATAAAAGAATTCTGAATGTCTCAGTGAATGGGGGGAGGGTCAAGAAGAGACTACTGATTTTTATTTGTACCTTTTTCTTCCTCTATTACCTACTTCTAATTAGTTATCAAATCATTTATTAATCTTTAATTTCCTTAAGACTCTCTCCCCCACACTCCAAGTTACCTAACCCAGGGTATCTTAGGGCATAGCTTTCACTTCAAATGACTTATACTTTGAATTAAACTAATAGTTGCAATGGGTGGAAAAACAATTTTGTCAGTTTGAATTTTTGAATCATTTTAGAGATACAAAGCCTCCAAGTTTAAAACTAGAGCTCCTAGTCTTCAATTCCAACTGCTACGAATTATCTATGTGACCTTGGTTAAGTCACTTCTCTTGTCTGAGACTCAATTTTTTCATTTGCAAAATGTTGGCGTTGTACTTCAATATCTGAAGTCTCTTCTAGCTCTGAATCTATGAGTCTTTAGCTGCAAGATTTTTAATAAGGTTCCATGACTTAAAAAAAAAATATATATATATATATGGTGATCATCTTACTTCAATATAATGCTTTCTGTTTAATCCCATTCATTTAAAAACATTCTACAAAAGATTTTACATTGTGAAATGTAAAATGGATGATTTCGAGTACATTAAACTATAAAATTTTTGTACAAATAAAATTCTGCTGCCAAGCAGAAAATCGAGAAGAGAGTTCTAGAGAGCTTGGTCTCAATGAGAGGTCTCATATCTGACACATAGAACTTTTTCAAGTTTTTAAGAATGAGAGCCATCCCCAATTAATAAGTGGGTAGAAGATATGAACAGACAATTTTCAGATGAAGAAATCAAAGCTATATGTAAGTGTAGGGAAAATGCTCTAAATTATTACTGGTTCGAGAAATGCAAACCAAAACAACTCTGAGGTATTACCTTGCACTCTTCAGACTGGCTAAAATGACAATAAGGGAAAGGACAAATGTTGGAGGGAATATGGAGAAATGGGGACACTATTACACCATTGGTGAAGCTGTGAACTGATCCAGCCATTTTGGAGAGCAATTTGGAATTATGCCCATAGAGTTATAAAACTGGCTATACCCTTCAATTCTTGTGGGTCTAATTTCCCAAGGAGATCAGAGGAAAAGGAAAAGAACCATATTTTCCAAAATATTTATACTAGCTCTCTTTGTGGTAGCAAAGAATTGGAAATTGAAGGGATGCCCAACAACTGAGAAATGACCAAACAAATTGTGGCTTTTGATTTTGATGGAATACTACCGCACCATATGAAACAATGAGCAGGCTAATTAAAGAAACAAACAAACTTGGAAAGACCTACATGAAATAATGATCAATGAAATAAATAGAAATAAGAGGACATTGTACTCACTACAGAATTAACACTAGAAGAATTAACTGTGAATGTTACCTCCAGAAAGTGAACTGAAAGGTGAAAACACGAAAGACTTCATTTGTATGATATAAGATTAAAAGTAATATCCAATAGCTCCAAATATTATATTTTATAAGATTTATTAATAATTACTTGAAGTAGGAAAAATACAAGGACAAAAGTAAAAGCCTGAGTAAAACCCACTTTCCCAGCCATGATCAGGGGAAAAGAGTGCAAGAGGTGGAGTTACATCAAAATATATCCTCCCTACGAAAAGGACGTAGGTAAACACATAAATAGGATGCTGGGATTTAGAGTCCTGGGGAGCAGATTCTAATTATACAGTGAACATGGTGATGGTCTCCAGGAAGATACCTTCTGTGACATGGGAAGATTAGGATGAGGCTGGGACACTTGAAGATGGAATTTATCATGTAGATATGAAGAAAAGTAAGCTAAACATATAAGAGATTTGTCGTTTCGTTTATGTACAATCTTATTTTTCTTTATGCTTGTTTTATTTGGTTATGTAAAATTTGGACTAAAAAAATTTAAAAAAAAATTAAACATTATTCTGAGAAAGGACCCAGGGGTTCCCCCAGACTGCCAAAGGGGTACAGGATATCAAAATAGAGATAGTAATGAAAATAACATCCAATGTGTGCCATTATAAAATTCCTAAATTGAAATTACTGAGTTGTCCTATTTCCTTTTATCTCATTTTTGAACCCTTTTTGAAACAATAAATAATCATAACATTGTTCAATCATTTCAGGTATATTAGAATTTGGCCTCATTTCAGATTTTCTTGGCAAAGATACCAGAATGGTTTGCCATTTCCTTTTTAGCTCATCTTAAAGATTAGGAAACTGAGGCAGATGGGGTTAAATGACTTGCCCAGGGTCACACAATTAGTACATCTGAGACCAGATTTGATCTCATAATATATTCAATGCTAAAAAGATGATATTTTGTATCTTTATGTAACTTCATATTCAGAAGCACTCAAACTTTTCTGTGTTCTCTTAAAAGAAAAAAAAGAAAGAAAGAATGTAGCCTGTGTTTAAAAATAAGCCATTGTATCTCAGAATAGGGATGGGAATGTTAATTAAGGGTGTTTGCATGAACAAGTCACACTTCATTGTCCTCCCAGTTCTAGTTGCCAATTGCTTTGCTGGTAAGGAGTCAAGAAAAACACTCTCAAGAGGCTCCTGGAGTCTTGAGAAAGACGTATTTTATGAAGAAGGCTGGGACGCTTGCTCCACTGGGTGCTGGCTGCCTGGTGAACTGCCTCCTTTCATCTCAGCAGTGACATCGAGCTTCCCAGGGAGATGCACACTGCTTGGGTCTGATAATGGATAATGGGGCTCACATGCCAAGATAGGTGATGACTGAACTTTTCAATGCCTTTTCTATTTCCCCAATATGACATTATCATTCTTTTGCAAGGCTTTGTCATTCTGGGCATCTTCCGAGAGGCACAGACTTTAAGATGCTCAGTAGATTTCTGGATCTTGCAGTGAAATGGATTTGAAAGAAGCCAGGTAGATGGGTCAGCATGAGTTCTCCTTCTCAAACTGGGTAGATGTCAAGCATTGCGCAAATTGGAAATGTCAAGGTGATGAAGAGGCTCTATGTTAAAGGTGTTCTCTGTCTTACAATATCACCAGTCAGGGAAATTCTATATTCTACCACCATCTAGGTTAAAATTTTCAATGGTTTTTAGCATTCAGCTAAATTTCAATGAAATTAATTAATTTAATTAAAATTTAAATGAATTTTAAAGAGCTCAAAATATCTTGCATGGATATGTTTTGGGGGGACAGAGAGTGGAGAACCCAAGATTTCACCTGAGGAATTGGGTGCAGTAGATCATGGCATGGATCTTATGGCATGTTTCTGGGTGTCGTGATAGGTTTTCAAGGTGTCTTCCCTCCCCCAACTTTCCCCTCCCCTTTCCCCCTCTCTCCAGTTAATTCTTGCGATTTAAGGATGATTCATCTTCTGCTCTGTTTATGCCTATAATTAGTAAAGTAGCAGTTCCTTAAAATAAGTCTGTATAAATTACATTGTAAGTGGATGGAAAGAAACAGGTGTTCAGTGGGTAAAGGAAGGATACCCAAGAAAGAGAATGATTTAGGAACTGTGGCTTTGCATTTTAAAACTCCAGTTTGCTTCCCATCGCACACTCAAAAGATATGTGCTTCTGAAGAGAACTGGCACTATTGATTGATGAAGAAACAGATATATCTAAAGATGTGTATTTAGGTATTTTCAACCAACAAGGTTGGGGGATAGTATTTTATGGGGTCATTTGTTTGTTTGTTTTGCTTCTTGTTTTTTATGGAGTAGTTAGAAAGAACTTGTGTCTCCATAATAATTCAAGCCAGTTAAACAATAACTAGGTTAAGAATATGTACTCTACTATACCAATGAAGCCATGAAATCACTCAAAAATGTTACTGCATATAAATTTGTATGTATGCTGACTATTTTCAGTGTTTATGCTACTACTCTAGTTTATTGCCAGTTTTCCTCCAGTAAGGTAGACTGGATGCATAATATGTCACCTTGTGAGATTGGAAAGGAAGTGGAAGTGAGAGAGTAAGTCAGGAATTTAGGCAATACAAAAACAAAATATATCAATTAAAAGTTTACTTTAAAAAAGTTAAAGTTAAAGACCTAACCATGATCAACAGGTTCTCCAGCCATCATATGGAAAACTGGAGATTAGCAAGATTTGTCTTACTCAGAAAAACAATGCTAGAAATATAATGGACCAACTAAAATGTAGGGAAGGGAAGGAATTAAATTGCAAGGGACCAAATCTCAGAGACCATTAAGCCTGATGGAAAAAATCTCATAGGACATTCACCCTGCTATTCTAGAAAATATTTTATTAAAAGCTTAAAGTAAAGAGAAGATCAGATTTTCAAAGCCTCTAAAAAAAGTCAAATATAAGCAAAGATAGATAGATAGATAGATAGATAGATAGATAGATAGATAGATAGATAGATAGATAGATAGATAGATATTGATAGATATATGGATGGATAGAGATTGATAGATGAGAAAGAAAGAAAAGAAGAGAGAGAGATGGATAGATGGATGGATGGATAGATAGCTAGATATTATGTGCCACCTATTATGTGACATTGTGCTAATCACTTTACAAATATGATCATATTTGATCCTCAAGATAACCTTGGGAGGTAGATGTTATTATAATTCCCATTTTATAGATGAGGAAACTAAGGGAGACAGAAGGCTAAGTGACTTGCCAAGGCCACATAACTAGTAAATTCTAAGGTTCTAAGTTGAATTAGGTCCAGCATCCAACTAGCTGCCTAGGGGTGTATGGATGTGTATATATATGCATATCTATATGTGTGTGAATATATATATATATATGTATTCAGGAATATATAGCTTTTTATATTTATATAGTATATATAATTTATTTATATAGATATAGATATAAATCCATGTGTATGTACATATATTTATAGATATAAACACATACACATGTGTTTATTATTTCTATATGCCTATATCTGTACTGTAGATTATGTACTTATATATTTGTATATATACTTATAAATACATTTATTGATCTATACATGTATGTATATAAGCACAAATATGTTTCTTGATCCACACATGTGTGCACATGTATGTAATGTATCAATATAGCCTATGCACTACTCATGTATGTGTTTATAAGCATACATACTATATGTAATCTGTTGAATATGACAATCTCTTTGGGCAGGAATAAAAAGATGAGGTGGGAGACATGTAATTTTGTCAGTATAGCCAACTCCAGATGTGAAAACTCTCTTCAGGTGCAGATTAGTAACAGCCAGAAATGTCTAATTAAAGTGTTGCCTGAGACACCCAGAGGGTTAAAGGAGTTGCTGATGGTCCCCCTGCTTATGTATGTATGTGTGTATGTAAGTGTACATACATATACATGTGTGTATGAGAGGTTAGACTGCCCAAGCTTCTCTGCTTCCAGTTAGCCTTCTACTCCTTCTGCCCATCTGCTTCTTCTCAAATTTGAATTATTTTAGGTCAACATTCTATAAGCAAAGGGGAAACTAGATGACTCAGTGGACTGAGAGCCAGGACCGGAGACCAGAGATTCATATATAGCCTCAGACCCAGCCTGGCTGTGTGACCCTGGACAAGTCACTTAACTCCCTTTGCCTAGCCCTTGCCACTCTTCTGCCCTGGAACCAATATACAAGATTGATTCTAAGATGGAATGTGATGATTTTAAAAAATATTCTATAAACCAGAGCAAATGCTACCATCTCCCAGCTTGCAAAATAAGGGAGTGTTTTATGTATGTCTCTGTGTGCCCAGAGCCTAGCACAATGCCTGCTGACACATGGTAGGCATTCAGTAAATGCTTATTGATGATTGATTGGAAATCACAGATTACTATTTTTTTATCATAACTGTTCCCCTGGAAAGTGTAATTCTATCGATATATAGAATTGAATACATAGTTTATATATTATCGTATCTTACATATTATTAATATATTACACATTACATTACATTATAACATTATAAGTAAATATTTATGAATAAAAACAAATGTTTAAATACATATTTAATGTTTTAAAAGATTTTTATTAAATTTATTTAAAACAAACATACATATAAAATAAATATAAAATTTATTAAGAATATTTAAATAAAATGTCATTAATCAAATAAATAAAATTGCATATATTAATGCATTATAATATATTACATACTATATTACATATGATAGTATAGTAAAATATCTGTTACAGTCATGCTCAGATTTGAGATCCAAGGGAAACCCATTGCCCAGCAGCAGGACTCCTTAACATGACATTCATTAATTTGGTGAGGTTTTTAACTTTTTTTCAGTATAATTGATAACAATTTCAGTAGAACTGATTTCCTTTCTAAACATCTATATTTTATTTTACATTTTTAAGTTCATCATTAGGAGAAGGAATCCATAGTTTTTGCCAGGCTGCCCAAAGGGTCCATGGCTTCATGAAAAAGATGAATAACTCCTCATCTGCAATATTCAGTGCTTTTTAAAAAATATATTTTGGAGGAGCCTCAGTGGATAGAGTAGCAAGCCCAAAGTTGGGAGGTCCTGAGTTAAAATCTAGCCTTAAACATTTCCTAGCAGTGTGACACTGGGCAAATCACCTAACCCAATGGCCTCGCCCCTACCCCTCTTTTGCCCTGAAACTGATACTTGTATTGATTCCAAGACAGAAGGTAGGGTTTAAAGAAAAGGAAAGGAAAGAAAAATATTTTGTCTTGTTGAAGGCAGGAGCCCTGGGGTAGGTGGCAAAATAACACTTTTATGTTCATCTGACTTCTTGATTTGCTGGGAAATTTAAAAAAAAAATGTTTTGATTGCATCTTTTCTTTTTGAGTTTGCTTTCTCTCCCTGGCTCAGCAGCTGCTCAGGACTGAGTTGGTTTTTAGGGATCCCACCCATTTGAACAATGCCACTCAAGAAAAACACTGAGATCTTTGAATGAGATGTGTTCCAAGACCAATAAAAGCTGTTCATATTTTCTTGGTTGTACTTTTTTCTAGAAATGTGTACTCTACTGGCCAGAAAAGAGAGGGATATATGGAAAAGTTGAAGTCCTGGTTCTTGGTGTAAAAGAATGTGATAACTACACTGTCCGCAACCTTACCCTAAAGGTAAGGAAAATCTTCCAAAATAAATATGAAGATATAATGTATCAATTACATCAAGTGTTTTATGATAAAATTGTCATCCTTTACTCATTGATGTGTTTTCTGGATAATAAGCTTTGAAATAAGTGATACTTATTAAAATAATGCAAACGATCCAGGACAACTCTGAGGGACTAATGAGAAAGAATAGTCTCCACATCTAAAGAAAGAACTATGAGAGTAGAAATCTAGAAGAAAACACATGATTTAATTTGTTCAATGGTATTTAAAAATAGAATTTGAGCTCATTTTTCCTATTTACCTTTGAGATATTACCATAGCAAAGGCAAGGAGATTGCTTGGACCTGACCAGCTTTAAGGAAGCCTTGGCAACTATGAAAAAGAAAATCTGTGCTGGTGGGTGGCAAAACAAGGCAGAGGTGCTGATGAAATCTTCAAAAACTTTGAGTTACTTCATAGTGAGTTTCTCCAGACCATACTCTTTCACAATAAGACTATCTATTGTTCACTGATACTTAAGTGTATACCAGGAGATATGACCAAGAAATTATTTTTGCTGCATGATAGTTGATCCCACAGACATCAATCTTAGCTAGATCATCATGTATAGGTTAAAGATACAAATGTAGAGAACAATTGATTTCATTGAGAAAATTTGAATATAAGAATATAGAGAAAGAAATTTCTGATAATTGAGTAAATGTAAAAGAGTCATAAAAATAGGAGTGTATTTTTATGTGGGATAATTTGCTTTTGATAAACAGCAGGAATGAAAGATGTTAATATGTTCATTTAAATATAAAGCTATTTTATTTTTTCAATTATATGCAATAACACATTTCCTTATAAGTTTTCAGAAGTTATATGATTCAAATGATCTCCCTCCATCCTTCCCTCTCCCATTCTGGAGCTGAGAAGCAATTCAATCTCGGTTATACATGTATTACCATGCAAAAATATTTCCATATTGTTCATTTTTATAAGAGAATAATTCATATAAAACTCACCCCCCCCCCAAAAGAAACCCAAATAAATTAAATGAAAATGAAAAATCATCTTATTTCATCTGCTTTCCAACTCCAACGGTTATTTCTCTGAAGGTGGATAGCATTTTTTTGCCATAAGTCCTTCAGAATTGTACTGGATCATTGTATCATTGAGAATAGCTGTCTATCACAGTAGATCATTCCCTAATCTTACTGTTTCTTTGTATAATCTTCTCCTAGTTCTGCTCACTTCACTCTGCTTCAGCTCATGTAGGTTCTTCCAGTTCTTTCTGAAATCATCCTGAACATCATTCCTAATAGCTATTCATTTAAATAGAGTTAATTTCTGGAATGACTTTCAGGAATTGATGCAGAGTGAAAGGAGCAGAACCAGGAAAACATTATACACAGAGACTGACAAACTGTGGTAAAATCGAATGTAATGGGCTTCTTTACTAGCAATAAAGCAGTGAGCCAGGACAACTATGAGGGATCTATGAGAAAGAACACTATCCACATTCAGAGAAAGAACTGTGGGAGTAGAAACACAGAAGAAAAACAACTGCCTGATCACATGAGTGGATGGGGATATAATTAGGGATACTGACTCAAAGTGAGCACCCTAGCACAAATATCAATAATATGGAAATAGGTCTTGATCAATGACACATGTAAAACCCAGTGGAATTGTGTGTTGACTATGGGAGGGGGTAGGAGGAGGTCAGGGATAGAACATGAATCCTGTAACCATGGGAAAATGTTCTAAATTAATTAAATAAAAACCCTTTAAATCAGGAAATAAATAAATGAATGAATGAATAAATGAAGAGCAGAGAAAAAATAAATAGAGTTAATTTAAGAGGATGAAAGAATGCTACATTCTCATTTTTAAGTAAAACTTACTTAAGGTAAAGAAATCTTTCCAAAATGCACCATCTCCAAATGCTCACAAGGCAATGTTAATAATGTAATGAATCTATCTGTGAGTTTGTCAGCGGTGGATGTGTTGGCTGCATCATATCCATGCCTTCTCTTGCATGATCCTTTTTATACCCAAGAATTTATCTTATAAATAAGCTGTCCATTTAGCACTTGGAACAAGACAAATCACTCTGAGGTTCAGGACATAGACTGGATATGCACTTGGTCCATTGTGTGGCTGAAGTATGTTTTGTTGCCATTGTTACTCTTTTCAGCAAGGAAGTCACACCCAGCATGTGAAGCATTACTGGTACACGTCTTGGCCAGATCATAAAACCCCCGACAGTGCTCAGCCTCTCCTCCAACTCATGCTTGATGTAGAAGAGGATAGAATTGCTTCTTCAGGCAGAGGACCTATAATTGTACACTGCAGGTAATGCACGAGTACATTATTTTCTGATAACAGACCTCTAGTTAAAGAGTAGCTGGTGGGAGAATATGGAATTTTCTGAGCATCGCCTGCGTGTGAGTAATCTTGGAAAGCAAGCTAGCCAATCGATGATCCCACAGAACGATACAGGTTATATTTCACAAAATCACCTTGATTTACTTTGAATTCCTGCTGAAATCCAACACTGGGTGATGCTATTTCCCTGGCACATAAGGATAGTAGCAATAACAACATTTAGATAGTACTTTGAAAGTTTGCCCAGTGCTTTACAAATATCATATTTTATCCTCATCAAAAATCCTGGGAGATAGAGACTATTACTACGCTCAGTTTACAGATGGGGAATCAAAGGCTGGAGGAAATTAAGCAAGTTTTCCAGTCACACAGCTAGTAAAAGAGGCCAAATTTGAACTTGAGTCTTCTTGACTTAGGGCACAGCATGCTATCTACTCTCAATAGGTTCAATAATCTTATAGAGCCACTCAAGGGGGGGGGGGACTTTTGCCACCATGATATGATATCCCATACTTTAAAAAAAAGTGGAAAACTCCCTTGAGTTTGCAACATCCCAACTTGCCCAATCAAGGTGAATATTTACTAAGGATATGACAAAATTATCTAGCCTGTGGTCGTACCCATTTTGAGTAACACAGAGATCTTTGCTTTGTGGCACAGAGACCTGGAGTTTGCAGTTTGACTCCTGCCTCAAACAGTAGCAGGGCACGTCATTTAATCTCTCTGTGCCTCAGTTTCCTCACCTGTAAAATGGGAATGATAATAGTCATAGTAATAGTACCTGACCCTCAGAGCTAAAAGTATCAAATGAGATAGCATATGTAAGACACTTTGTGAAAGCTTAAACTACTATATGTTTGTGTATGTGTATATATACATATATATATACATATATATAGTGTACATATATAAATTATATATATGTAAATAAATAAGTATAAAGCACTATAAATTATAGTGCTAGCTATTATGTCAATGACTGGTAAATTTGTGTATGTTAAAATTAGAGCTTAATTTGAATGAAAGGACTATCTAGTCTTCCCAAAAACTCCCTCTTGAAAAATTACTCTTTGTATTTACATTTTTCTGGTTCCAATTTATTCATGAGAGACCTTGTGTCCTAGTGGACAAAAAACTAGACTTGAGAAAGAGACCTAGATTCAAATCTTGCAAATCAAATACATACATTTATGATAGTGAGAAAATCACTCAATTTCTCTGTATTTCAATGACTTCATCTGCAAAATTGGGACAATTATATCTATAGCCCTGAATGTATGGGGCCATTGTGAGATGGAACAGAGATAATGTATTTAAAGGACTTTGTAAGCTTGAAAGAGTTAGAGTACTAACCCTAGAATCAAGAGTCAGGAAGCCTTGGATTTTTAAGCACAATTCTGTGAGATACTAAGTAAATAGCAATGTTGTTGCTGTGTCATTTCAGTTGTGTCTGACACTGTAACTTCATTTGGTGTTTTCTTGGCAAAGATACTGGAATAGTTTGTGATTTCTTTCTCTAGCTCATTTGACAGATAAGGAAACTGAGGCAAACAGGGTTAAGTAACTTACTCAGGTTCACATAGCTAGTAAGTATGAGACTGGATTTCAACTCAGGTCTTCCTGTCTCTAAACCAGGCAATCAATCCACTGTGTTTCACAACAACAACAACAACAACAACAACAACAACAACAACAACAACAACAACAACAACAACAACAACAACAACAACAACAACAGAGTCCTATTTCTGGAAGTTTCTGCCCCGGGATTTCATTACTCATTAAATCACAGATTTGGACCAATACATTTAAAATATCAGTTTAATAACTGTTTGTTTCCTTTTTTCTAGTGCCGGTATAGGCAGAACTGGATGTTTTATTGCCACATCCATCGGCTGTCGACAATTGAAAGAGGAAGGAGTGGTGGATGCACTCAGTATTGTCTGTCAGCTTCGTGTGGACAGGTGAGGTGCTAAGAGAACTGAGAATCAGAGTCCTTCTAACATCAAAGCAGCTTTGACCAGTTAGGAATGCATCTTTCTTATTTACCTTTGATGGTTTAATCTGGGTTGACTTCAGACTTTTATGTATCGGTACCATAAGCCCAAAACATCAGTAACATGTATGTATGCTGTATCACAATTAGAAATCATTGCTTGGGTTGCAGACTATCTGAAGCCCTCAATTCTGAAGCCACTATTTAGCACTTCTACTTGTATGTCCCCATGAGTGTTTATGGTGAGAAAAGCTCACACCCTTTTCCTTCCCTTCATTTTTTCTGTTTCTTTTTCTATTCTCTTTTTCTATGTATTTCAATTGCTGACATTCAGCACTAGAATCCACTAAAAAGCTCCATATGTGGCATAATGAAAAGGATTGTTTCAAGGAAGAAAGATATGTAAATATTGGGGCTATCTGTACTTTATGGAATAAATTCCCATCTTTATTTCTCCATAGCTAAGGCATATATGATATAAATTTAAAAGGGGGAACAAGAATGGGGTAGAAATAAACACGACGTGGAACTACTCTGGGCTGAATGGGTCAGTGACAATGAATGAACTATAGCTAGGGCATACTGAGTAGTTCTTGACCAAAGAAACTGGAATTCAAAGAGTACTATGATAGTCTTTTTTTCCAAAAAGTCGGTATTTTATTCTAAAAACAATAGGGGGTTAAAGATTTCTCTTTTTTAATATTTATTTATTTATTTGTTGATGTTTTTCCATGGTTACATGATTCATATTCTTTCTCTCCCTCCTCCCAGAGCAGACAAGCAATTCTTCTGGGTTATTCATGTATTAGAAAACCTATTTCTATATTATTCATTTTTGTAATAGAGTAGTGTTTTAAACCCAAAACCCCAAGTCCTATACCCATATAAACAAGTGATAAATCATATGCTTTTCTTCTGCGTTTCTGCTCCCACAGTTCTTTCTCTTGATGTGGATAGCGTTCTTTCTCATAAATCCCCCGAGATTTTCCTGAATCATTGCATTGCTATTGGTAGCAAAATCTATTACATTTGATCATCCCATAAATGTTTCAGTTACTCTGCATAATGTTCTCCTGGTTCTGCTTATTTCACTCTGCATTAGTTCATGGTGGTCTTTCTAGTTACTATGATAGTCTTCAAAGGCGCAGCTAGGTGGTACAGTGGATAGAGCCTGGAGTCAGAAAGATCTGAGTTCAAATCCAACCTTAGGTACTTACCAACTTTGTGGCCCTGGGCAAGCCACTTAACCACTATTTTACAGAAGATTCATCTTCTGTAAAATAGAGACACACTGGAAAGGAAATGGCAAACCACTGCTGTATCTTCACCTAAAAGACAGATGTGGACAAAGTCCATGGGGCCATGTAGAGTCAACAGGACTGAATACAATGATTGAACAACAACAAATGACAGCCCTTGTATTGTAGTGAGTAGAAACTTTAAGAAAAAATTAATTAAAACAGAAAAGTTCCAGGCAATAAGGTAATAGGAATTTA
Organism: Gracilinanus agilis; assembly: GCF_016433145.1. NCBI lineage: Eukaryota > Metazoa > Chordata > Mammalia > Didelphimorphia > Didelphidae > Gracilinanus > Gracilinanus agilis. The sequence continues at coordinate 265,966,519 of NC_058134.1, forward strand.
TTTTGCAAGTACTATGTGTCAGATACTTTGCTATATGCTTAGGATATAATTACAATAAAAAAGAAAGATAATCCTTGCCCTCAAGAAACTTACATTCTAGAAAGACAACATAGAAAAAGGGAGATGAATAAATCTGTAGGGGGAAAAGTACCTACAAAGGGACATGATATCAACCTCCAGAGTGTCAGAAGAGGGAAGGAATGAAGGAGGACTGGCTTGAATTCATCCCCAAAATGGAGGTCCCAAGAAGAATTCACCAAGGGAAGAAGGGGGCTAGCCTATGAGAAGGCTATTCCAAGATGAGAAGGTCACAAGGACTGAGGAATGTTCCAAGGTGAAAAAGAAGGCATGGAGACAAAGTTCAGATAGTCAGAATCAGAGCTGGGTAGGAAGGCATGTTTCCTTTCTCTACTACAAATTTCCTGCCTGGCCCCACCCTGTTCCTTCCCCTCAGCAAAATACTTCCCATTCCCTAGTCACAGAGCCTCAGAAGTCTTTGTCCCCTCCTGACCAGGTGAACTCTTGGAGTTCCCCTTCCCCCTGCCTTTTGTGCCTCCACTTCCAAATTCTCTCTTTTCTCCTCTGGATTTCTCTTTAAAAAGTTAATTTGAGATGACCTGTTATTATGATGGTCTCAGGTTTCAGAATTGGTAGTAATAAGTCTGTAGTGAATAAAAGATACTTTGTAGGTCAGAGTCTAATGAAGCAGAATGTGTCTTTACTTTACAGTAGTAGCTTTTATTGCCTCTCTGTATTTCATTCTATGCATCATTATCACATGGGATAAAGAGTGCTCAGCTGTTCTACATCTCTCCTATCATTAATTAGCTGTGTGACTTTGGATAAACCATATCATTTCCCTGGGTCCTGTAATGTCACAAAATAATAGTTTGAGAACTAGAAGAGACCTCAGTTGCCATCTAGTATAACCCATCCATAGAAGAAATTCCTACCATTAGAATACTTGGCAAACTGTCATTCCATCTCTCTCAAAGGAGAGAGAACCCACCAACTTTCTAGGCAGTCTTGTTCTTCTTCAAGACACCTCTAATTGCTAGTCACCAAGCATCTATCAAATGCCTACTATGTCCCAGGCATTGTACTAGAAGGTTTTCCTGACATTGATCTTGATTATGCTTCTATGTCATTTCTACCCAGAGCAGCTAGATGATTGAATGGATGAAGCATGGGACAGGAGACAGAAAGACCTGGGTTCAAATCTAACCTCAGACATTTATTACTTACATAATTCTGGGCAAGCCACTTAGCCTCTTTTTGTCTTAATCCACTTAATGGGAAACCAATCCAGTATCTTTGCCATGAAAACCTCAATAATAGGTCCATCAGTTCACAAAAAAAGACAGCTATGCCTGAATTGACTGAGCCACAATAACTTATACCCATTCTTCCTATTTTGCCCTCTGGGGCCAAATAAAAAAGGTCTGACCTATAAATGCCTAAAGATAGTGCTCAAGTGTCTCCTGCCTCTTCTTTTCTCCAAACTTAAACATCCCCAGTTTTTTCAACCCATGAAATCAAGGCTTTTCCTTATCTTGGTTGATCTCCTCTGGACATTCTACAATTTACTAATGTCCTTCTTAAACCATGGATGGTGCTCCAAACTGAACACAGTGTTTCAGAGGAAGTCTGATCAGGTAAGAGTACAGTAGGATTATAATTCCCTGTTCCTCAAAGAGCCATGCCTCAGTTTCCTCATCTGTAGAATAAATGAAGTTTAACTTATTCTAAACATTTATGATAAGTCTGGCTGCTGACAGACAGGGAGTAGAGAATTAGATTTACCTCCTATTTTCTTGTTTGTAGATATTTTATGGAGTGTCTCTCCATCTGTCCCTACCCCTTAATGTCTTCAACAGTGTACTTATATATAAGATAGGTCAGTATTATTAGTGAGTGTTTCAATGAAAAAGAGTAATAAGTAAAAGAAGTGCACATAGATATAATAATACATTACATGTGTAAAGCCTATAGATAACATACATTATTTCATTTCATCACCACATGGATCAAATTATTATTATTAATGCTATAAGAAGTATTTACATATAATACATATTTACGATTCTTCTCCCACCACCAAATGAAACCTCCAAACTTTCCATAAACATCACATATGGATTTATTACAATTTCAATAGTATCAAATTTTCATTGTTTTCTCTTGACTTTTTCCACTTTTCTCCTCTTGTAATGTGTTTTTACCCTTGCAGCCAGTTCTTCTGTCTCTTTTATATGCCCGTATGTATCAGTATTTTCTGATCTCATAGAAAGTTTTTATCACCATGATCCTGATTCTGTTATTCCTTTCTTCCTTCTTCCTCTTAATAAAAGCTCTTTTAATAAGATCCTTTAATAAAACTTCCTTTAATAAGACCCTTAATAAGACTTCTTAGTTGTTTCTTTGTAACTTTAGCTTGCTCTCATTTTTACCCTCATTATCTTGGCTGACTCACAAAGGTTTTTCCATGTTGCATTCATGTTCACAGAATCATGGGATATCAGAGTTAAAAGATTAACCCATAGCCAAAAATAGTCCCTTTCCAACTGGTGATCCAGACTTTGCTTCAGAATTTCCAGTAATGAAGACCCTACCATCTTTTAAGTTGTGTTGGCATGGGGCTAATTATTAGGGAGCTTTCCCTTATTTCAAGCCTACATTTCTCTCTTTTCTGTTTCCATCCATTGCCATTACATGTGCTCTCTAGGGACAGAGTATATTTAGTTTTTCTTCTACCTAATAGCCCTTCAAAAACATGAAAAAAAAACACTATCTCATCTTCTTTCAGACTTCTCTGAGCTACTGCCCCCAAGGGTTCTTCCAATGAATTCTCATATGTCATGAACTCACTAAATCATGTTAAGTCAGTATGCATTTATTAAGTACCTACTATGTGCAAGACACTGTGCTAAGAGCTAGGGATAGAAAGAAAAGCAAGACAATTGGGCATATTCTTTAGTTCCTTTGAAATTCAAAATTCAGCTATATATTATCCATTGGGAGAAAATTACTGTCTTTCCTGTGTCAGGTCCTGCATTATTATGATTGGTGGCTTTCAAAATAATATTTCTATAAAATAAAAACCAACACCTCATGATTGGTTTTTCATAATATCATTGACTTTTTGTTTCTAATATCCTCTAACAGTCTTTATATGCCATTGTTATTTCTTGTTGGCAAATATTTTACTTTTCCTCCATGTGCTATTGAAAACTATGGCTAAAAATTTGCCCTGACAATCCTTGGAAGGCAGGTTAGAACTCAAAGATAAGCACATCAGAGCCCTCATTAAATAGATCATGCTGCTCACTTTTTGGGTCATAATATATACAGTTAAATCATTTATTTCTTCATCCTTTCATATAATTAATTCTTGTTGAACTGAACTGGATTTATTCTTTGACTGGTAATCCAGCTTTTGTCCACAATCTTTCCCTTTTTTCTGTACCTTTCTTTGCCCTTGAAACAAGTTCACAAAGAACTCATCCATTATTCACACTTTCTCTTTCAATACCATCTTGATCTTTCTGTTTTTGCTCTCTTAAGTCCATCACTTCTCTGTTTTCTTTTCTTCTTTTATACACTAGGATAACTGTAAGTAATGTATTTATTCTTTGTCTTTGTCTTTCTCCTCCTATCCCCTTAATCCTGTCCTGAAAATTTCCTCCTCTTTCTTCTTTGATTTTTCTGTTACTTCTTTTCTGATTTATTGATAGATTTTTAATCAGTGCATTCCACTAAATGCTTTAGTAATGAATACTTGCTTTGCTCCAGAACTGTCCATCAATAAACATTTACTGATTACTGACAACATGCCAGATCCTTTCCTAAATACTGGAGAAGCAAAAACAAAAGAGAGATGTGAGGGTACAGGGGGGGAGAAAAGGAGAGAGGGAGGAAGAGAGCCCCTAATCTCAAGGAACTTACATTCTACCTAGGCATCCTTAGCTCTGTAGTACAGTCTTCTCAAAGGTATCTTCATTAATTTAATTTAGTATTCACCCTTCATATTTTTCACCTTTCATATTTTACCTTTCATATTTTTACTCCTAAATTATGATTTAAATTATTATTTATGATTTAAAATTATTGTCAAAAATAGGTAAGCAAAAACTTACTGGTCTTCTGCCTTAGAACCAATACACAGTATTGATTCTAAGATAGAAGGTAACAGTTTAAAAAATAATAATACAGGGCAGCTGGGTAGCTCAGTGGAGTGAGTCAGGCCTAGAGACAGGAGGTCCTAGGTTCAAACCCAGCCTCAGCCACTTCCCAGCTGTGTGACCCTGGGCAAGTCACTTGACCCCCATTGCCCACCCTTACCAATCTTCCACCTATGAGACAATACACTGAAGTACAAGGGTTTAAAAAATAATAATACATTTCTATAATACACTACTAAGCACTCATTGCCATTTAAATGTAAATAATAGCCAAGCTTCATTAATTCAGATCACCCATCTAGTAACCATAGATACTTAAAACATACTCAAGAGTCCAGATAAAATACAAGCAATTCAGTTCTGCAAGCATATGCCAAAGTCCATTTGCTACAAGATCAAGTAGGATAATTATAAGGCACAATGCCTAGCACATAGTAAGCACTATATAAATGTTAGCTACAATTATTTTTAGATCCCCCTTTTGACTCTGGAAAATTTCCTTAGAGTCTCCCCTCCATTAGTTTAAACACATTCCTCCCATTTTCAAGACTTCTTAGTAATCTTGGTTATTTTTCCAGTCTTCAGCAGATAGAAAAAAAAAAAACTTTAAAGGAAGAGAAAAGGAATCAGTACTAGAAAAAGACAAGACAAATAAATAGAAAAAAAAGTGTCTGCTTATATGAAGGAAAGAAACAGAAAAGTAATTTAAAACAGTACAACATAGAGGAAATTGGTTTGAGAATCAAAGCATTGAGATTCAAATCCTTTCTCTGCCATTTACTTCCCCGGTTTCTTTAAACATCAACAGCAAAACTTAATCTCCTTGAGCCTCAGTTTCCCTATCTATAAATGAATGAGTTTTACTATATGACTGCTAAAGTCTCTTCTAGCTCTAGAGCTATGAATCCATGTTTCTCTGAAAAGCTAAAGGCACAGAAATCTACCTCCGAAAAAATGGAGACCAATTCTAATAGTGCGGTGTACATATGTACTTCTAGCAGTGTGTGGGGTAGAGGATTAAGGACAGACAAGCAGCAGAATTAGGTATTTCCTCCTGGCTGTACCTCACCCACCTAGCTGACACTTGTTCCTCACTCCTTCCTTTTGATGTAATTTTTTTTTTTAGTCAGCTACCTCAGTTCTGCATCACAAAAGGACAGATTTCTTTTCAACTTGCCTTGGGGTGATCAAAGGAATATCAGAAGCTCCGAAGACCACTGCCTCAAAGATTGCTATCAAATCAGTTTATTTTTGTTCTAAAACCATTAGGTCTTTCTTTACTTTGGGGAAAATAGAAAATAGCAATCAACAAAATTTCTTTTCATTTTAGCTCTGAGCCCCCATGCAGGAAATATCTTCAAAAGTTGTGAAAAATCTATCTAACTCTCTCATTGCTGGATCAAAGGGTATGCACAGTTTGATGGCCATTTGCTCATAGTTCCAAATTGTTCTCCAGGAAAGTTGTATCAATCAGTTCACAGCTTTACCAACAGGGTATGTGTCCCAGTTTTTCCATATCCCCTCCAATAGTTGCCATTTTCTTTTTCTTATATATATTATCTAGTTATGTTAGGTATGAAGTGTACCTCAGAGTTGTCTTAATTTACATTTCTCTAATTAATAGTTATTTGGTACATTTTTTCTCTAAAAAGAGTGACAAGTAGATTTTCCCAAATAACAACAAATAGAAACTAAGTGCATAACCATTACGAAGAGTACAAGTGAATATACATCCTTCAAATTCTATATTCTTATGGATTGATTCTAAATATCTGGCTTCACAAATAGCTTTTTTGGTTACCTCAAGTCCTGTCATTTTGAGAGAGCTGGATTCTCTTTTCAAAACCATACTTCTTGTTGTCGGCAAGAAAGATATTATTTCCTTAAATGGCTCTTAACCTTTATGCTTTTCGAGAAGGCATTTGCATTCAAAATTATATTCTTTCTCCCCAATTCACATTTGTTTGATTACATTTTTCCTATACCAGATCTTATGAACCTTTAAAATTGCATTATGGGTGCTGGAAAACAATCCATCCCTCATACTATATCTTTTACCCTATTGACTCATGTTAAGAGCCTCAAAGTCAATTCCTTGACACACAGAATTACTCTCTCTTGATATTTACCCTCCCACCAACTCAAATTTATTTAAATTAAATCTGGTTTCTCTTCTCTTGGGGCTTCATAGTCTGCTGCTTTCTTAAAGTATTTTCATGTTTCTACTTTTAATTGTACTCTACCCATACTTATGTCCTTGTATTCAGCCTTTGAAGACTTTCTTTGCGTCCCATTTTTTCTTATCTCCATTGAATCCTCTTATCTCAAACTTTGTCCCTTCTTTCCTTCTTTCTCAAAGCTGGGTCCATAATTGTGGGTCTGTTCCCATTTCCTTTGGTCTTATCCTGCACTGATTTTTCTAGATGTTTTCCTCCCTTCCCTTTCTTTTATGAATTCTAGACAAATCAATCTCTTCTGAAATAAGTAATATCTGTCCTTTTTTTCTTTTCAAGATATCTCCTACCCCTATACTGTCTTAAAAAAAAATCTTTATCTCATTAATCTTCAGCTCCTTATGTTTTCTGCTACTCTACCCCACTACATGGCCATCTTCATGTAAACCTCATTTTTTCTCTAGCACTGCATCTTGGAACTTTCTCCTTTTATAACTCAAAGAGACCTCACATTTTAGAAAAAGAAGTTACACAGAGATGAGCTAGACCAATATTTTAATTTTCCAAAGGAGAAACTAAACTACAAATTATCTTGCCCAAGATCCTACAACTAGCTTTGCAGAGTTAAGACTCAATCCCTTTTCTGCTAATTCCTATTATAGGACCCTTTGCGATACAGCAATCTACCTTCCTTCCTCTAGTCATTTTGTGCAATATTATTAGTTTAGCTATTTCTTTTTTTTCTACATGACAATAATAATTATTAATAATAATATCAAATGTTTACATAATACGTTAAGGTTTGAAGAGCACTATAATTATAAAAGGAGCTAGCATATGTAATCTTTTAAAGTTTGCAAAGCATTGTACACTTATTATTTAATTTGCTCCTCACCAACAATCCCTGGCAATTAGATGCTATTATTATTCTCACTTGTTAATGGAGAAACTGAGGTTTAAAAATGTCAAATGACTTGCCCACGGACCCACAGATATTAAGAGTCTGAGGCAAGCCTTGAAATAAGGTCTTCTCTTACCACACCCTCCTGCCTCCTTCATTCTATTCCTTTGATGTTAGCTTAATTGATCCTGTCCTCCTTTTATGATGCCATGCTTTGGAGATAATTTGCCTAGATGGATTCTCCCCCTACCACCACTAAAGTTAATCACAGTTGTTGCTGTACAGTCGTCATCTTTGTGACCCTGTCTGGGATTCTCTTGGCAAAGACATGTATGGTTTGCCATTGCCTTCTCTAATTTATTTTACAGATGGGGAAACTAAGGCTAAAACTATAAACTGTCTAAGGCCATATTTGTACTCAGGTCTTCGTGAATCTAGACCTGTCACTCTATGTGGTGCCACCTCGCTGTCCATTATTATGTTATGTTATTCACCATATCTAACTTTTTAGACTTAATTATGCTGTTTATAAAATAACATTTGTTTTTAGCTAATTCATAATATCATTTATGTCCATGGGACACAACTTTTTTTACCTTTTATATGGTATACATTTTACTTATTGGTATTTCCAACATTACAGAGCCAGGCTACACTGAAAGAACCTTTTTTCTGATGTTCAAATCAGTGTCTGAATAAGAACATTTGATATCATGAACAAAATAATACATATTTTTAAAGACATCCAGATTGAACAAGTACACCCAGATAATAAAAACAAGTTAAGGAAAAATGGTCTTTTCTTCTATAATAGGTAGACATCAAAATGGACTTAATTCTGTTTTATTTTTTATTTTTTTTTTAATTTTTAAATCCTTAACTTCTATGTATTGGCTCCTAGGTGGAAGAGTGGTAAGGATGGGCAATGGGGGTCAAGTGACTTGCCCAGGGTCACACAGCTGGGAAGTGTCTGAGGCCAGATTTGAACCTAGGACCTCCCGTCTCTAGGCCTGACTCTCAATCCACTGAGCTACCCAGCTGCCCCTTCTGTTTTCTTTTTAACAACCCCCAAATTGGAAATAGCTTAAAACATTTAAAATGAATAAAAACATTTATATGAAGCTACTGGTCTTCAGCTCCATTTTCTGTTTTCAGTAGTTTGGATGCAGGTTCTTCTTTTTTCTGATTCTTCTCATGTCTTTTTCTTTTTTAAAACCTTGCCTTCCATCTTAGAATCAATTCTGTATATTGGTTTCAAAGCAGAAGAGCAGTAAGGGCTAGGCAAAGGAAGTTAAGTAACTTGTCCAAGGTCACACAGCTAGGAAATGTCTGAGGCCAAATTTGACCTGAGGACCTTCCGTTTCTAGGCCTGGATCTCAATCCATTGAGCCACTTAGCTCTTCCTTCTCATGTTGTTTTAAGGGATCTTCCAGCATCACCACTTTCCCTTTCTTTTTCACTATCAAATTTCTTCTTGCCCTAGAATTGTATTTTTCCTTTATTGGGGATACCCTGGACAGCTTTACCATTTCTACCTTTTCTTCTAAATTTGAAACCTTCTGACTTCAATTTATTTAGGGATGCCTGTTGATCTTGGATGATTTATTTTTCAAAGCTTGTTTCTCCATCTCTCCTTCTAATAGTTCCCACATTACATCTTTGTTTCTTAATTATAAATTTCCATTATTTGTTCATTGGCTTTTCCAAGGGCTTCTTTTGTCTTTTCTTTAAAAAGGATTATTGCCTCTTTTGTTCCTCTGATGAATTCTATCCATTTTATTTCTCCATTAGAGAAAAATGTGTGAAAATCTCTACAGATTTTTATTCCAGGGATTTCAATTTAGCCTTTTCTCCTTGGTTCTAGAAGACAGAGTGTGGAACTTAGAGAAAAAAAAGATCTGAGTCTAAGTTCTACTCCTAACTTTGATTAGCTATATGACTCTGGGAAGGGCCCTTAAACTCTCTGTGCCCTAGCAGCTTTCTAAGAAACTCATTACAGAGCAGGTGCCATCTTGTATAGGTAGGGGATGTCTCTTCGACTCGGAGTTCCCTATGTCACTGGGATAAATCACAGTTCAAGTCAATCCCTATAGGGTCATCCATATCTGTTATTAAAGATCTGAACAAAATGAACCAATTTTACCCTTAGCTGCTGAGGAGAATAAGTGCCTCTGGCAGCTCTGGTCCAATTTCTCCCAAAATATTGTCCAAAATAAATCCAAATCCAATTCCTCTGCCAATCTGAAGCTCAGATCTAAATGCCTTACTTCTCAGGACTGGAATGATTGCCCATGTGCCCCTTGGACGCATGCCAATTGAATGAATGATCCAGTTCCCCACCACACAATCTCTTGTTGAGCAGCTGCTCTGATCTCAACTGAAACAGATCCTCTCAACATATCTTCCCTGGAAGGATCTTCCTGCCATCTGTTCCCTCCTCCTCTCACAGAAGCTACAAAAGTTTGCTTATCTTGCCTCTCCCTTTTATCTTCCCCTCCTGAAGGAAGACACAATAGATCAAGGAACAGTTTGCTTTCTTTCCTTCCCCCATCTCTAATCCGGGAGCAGCTGACTCTGCCTTTTTGGTCCTCCCCATTCTCATTTAATCTAGACTGTCCCAGTGCCTCTGGTTTTCTCTCTCTTCCTTCTTGAAGTTTTCATTGGCTGCTGACTGCTGATTTTTGCTGTGTCTTTGGATGATGTCCATAAAAGGCAAAATCTGGATTCAATTCATTCAAGCTCTTTTCATTGTATTCCTGCTGCTTTTTGTAAGACGGCAACATTATCATCATCATCATCATGTTGTTGTACTGTCATTCAGACAAGTTCAACTCTTTGACTCCATGGGCCATTGCTTTCCATAAGGTTTTCTTGGCAAGGATACCAGGACTGGTTTGTCATTTCCCTATTCAGTGGATCTTTTTTGTCAGACAATCAGAGATTAAGTGATTTGCCCAGACCCAGATTCACACGACAAGGAAATGTCTTTTGAACTCAGGACTTTCTGATTCCAGGAACCAAACCATATCTGCCTCACAATAATAATAACAATGTAATAACTAACATTTACATAGTACTTCCTGAGTGCCATCCATCCCATTTTAATTTTTATCTCATTTGATCCTCACAAGCCTGGAAGATAGATACTATTATTGTGCCTATTTTACAGATGAGGAAACTTGCTCAGGGTAATAATAATAATAATAATAAAATTTACATTTATATAGCTCTTTTAAAAAAATCTTACCTTCCATCTTAGAGAGTATCAGTTCCAAAGGAAGAAGAGTGGTAAGGGCTAGGCCAGGGATAGACAACCTTTTGAGCTTGGTGTTTCAAAATTTGCCAAAAAACCAAGCCTAACTCAGGAGGTGTGTCACTTCAAGAAAAAAACCATAATTTCATGATATTTATAATTTAAAGAACAAAAAATGTATAATTGTAACATATAACTGTCCTAATAAACCAAAATAGGCAAATTAATATAGATAGAATTGTTATCTATAGTGCACAGAGTGTCTACACTACATTACAACAAATGTTTCATCCTCAGCATGCACCCCCGTACTTCTCTGTGTGGCCGCATGTCATCGAAAATGGCTATGCATGTCACTGCCGACACGCGTGTCATAGGTTTGCCATCACCTGGCTAGGCAACTGGGGTCAAGTAAAAGCTAGGGGGTATCTGAGATCAGATTCAAACCCAGGACCTCTTGCCTCCAAGCCTGGCTTTCTATCTACTGAGCCACCTAGCTTCGCCTTATGTAGCCCTTTTAGTACTTTAAATTTCTTACCTCATTTTATTGTCACAACAACCCTAGAGACAGAAGCTATTATTAGCCCTCTTTTACAGATGAGGAAACAGGTTAAGTGACTTACCCAGAGTCGGGCAGCTAATAAGGGTCTAAGGCAGGACTGGAACTCCACATCTAATATTTTAGGCATTCTCCTATCTAGTGGCCTTGTCCTGCTCTTTTCTCTCTCCATGGTTTCCCACTGGCTTCCCTTCATACCAGGTCCCCCATGTCTTTTTGTTTCTCTTGATTTGTCTCTTTGAACATTTGTGGCATCCTTCCTCTCCCTCAACTCCATGGCCTCATGAGTGAATGGAGAGGTGAAGTAGACCTTTATAGTCTGACTAAAGGAATTGAATGTCCCAACCCTAAACCTAGTGGGAATGCCTGAAACTCTACCATTAGGGATTAATGATCTGGGATCAAGGAATTCTTGGATCAGAATCAGTTTAGTAGCTCAATTTGTGGTGTCATTCATAAAGGGCACTCAGATGAAGGCATTCCCTCTCCCAAGCTATGCAGGCAGGTCCTCATTCATTTATGTTCTTATAGTTTTGCATAGAGTATTGCAAAAGGTTAAGTGATTTGCCCCAGGTCACACAGTCAGCTCCAAGGGTGGCTCTTGAACTCAGTGTTTCCTAACTCCAAGGCCAGTTCTCCATGTACTGTGGGTACAGAAGCTGTACCCATTTAAAGATCCAAATTCTTTAGGATGTGTATCATATTAAGCTTTATCAGACTTCATTTGAAGACCTTCAAAAGATAAAATAATGCTATCCTGCAGAGGAAGGAATACAGGAGTATTAGGATAAAAATAAGATTGGAATACCAGGATTGCCATCTCAGTTAACTGTCTCAGAGGAGCAGCTAAATCAGGTTGATGGTAACCAAAAGGCCACAAACTCATTGGTATTTACTCCAAGGTTTGTGAAGACTTTCCTGGTGGAATGGGTGGATGAGAACAATTTGTACCAACAGCCATGAAGGCAGCTGACACAGGCACTGTAGAATGCTGGGAGCTCAGTTAAACATCAAAAATGCCAAGGTCGCCCTCTGCATCCCAAGCCATCACCAGCCATCATGACTTTTGTTTTGCCCCTGGACTTCGATGACGCTAGAAGAGAGAATGAGTTGATGCCTCACTTAAATCCAATTTATGTGCAAGTCAAAAGATATCACCAGAGATGCCACTTTGGTCTTCTTCCAATATGAAGGACAACAAACAAGCAATAGCCATATATGTTTGGGCAAGTTACTAAATCTCTTGGGGCCTCAGTTTCCCCCTCTAAATAAGACTGAATTTGGTCAGTCTCTGCTAATTTGAATAGTCTATGATTCTACAATATGTCATAGAGGCAATGTAGATTATAGTAGATAGAGGGACAATCTCAGAACCAAAACTACTTGGATTCAAGACTCATCTCAAACACCAAAGGATGGTATCACCCTGACCAGATCACTTCATATTGTTTTTAAGCATTGCCTTCTGTCTAAGAATCAATACTGCATATTGATTCCAACACAGAAGAGTGGCTAGGCAATGGGAGTTAACCCAAGACCTCCCATCTCTAAGATTGGCTCTCAATCCACTGAGCCAACTAGCTGACCCCCAGGTCACCTCATTTGGGGGGGGGGGGGATAGGAAACTTATCTTAAACAAGAAAGTGGGAATCTGCATTGCTGGAAGTTTTCTCATCTGGAAGTTATCTATATCATTGAAATGAAAGATCATTTGTCTTCTATTGCAACAGATAACCAAGAACAGCTCCCTTCTTTTTTTTTTAATCCCTTACCTTCTGTCCTGGAATCAATACTGTGTATTGGTTCTAAGGCAAAAGAACGGTAAGGGCTAAGCAATGGGGTTAAGTGACTTGCCCAGGGTAACACAGCTGGGAAATGTCTGAGGCCAGATTTCAACCTAGGACCTCCTGTCTTTAGGCCTGACTCTCAATCCACTGAGCTACCCAGCTGCCCCCAAAAGCTCCCTTCTAAATGAAATCTTGAAGAGAAAAATTTTAATGGATAGACAGAACTAGAAAATGCCCATAACACTAGTGTCTGAGTGAGTCAACTCAAATAAAGGTCCCATCAGCTTGGAGTCAGTGGCTAACTGTAGGGGAAAGGGGCTAGTATCAGGCAAGGTGAGGAGCGAGAAGCCTAAAAGAAGAAATTCTATAAAATCTCTTAAGGCTAGCCCTGGTTAGCAGCTGAAATACAAAACGAATGGCTACTCTCCAGCCTCAGGTCTCTGTTGGGAGACTAGAAAGATCACCATTCTTTCTATGAATGCTTACTATGTATCAAAACATTTGCGATACAAAGACAAAAATAAGCCATCCCTGCTTTTGAGGTGTCAACATTCTTTAGAGACCAGGGAGACAGAGTAGGAAAAGAAAATTAAATACAAAATATGCATATGAAGCCATTCCAGAAAGAGGGCGCAAACAACTTCTGGGATCAAGAGAGGGTCCCTTTAAGAGGCAGCACTGAAGCTGAGCTTTAAGAGAAGTTAGAGATCTTTTTGGAAGTGAAGATGAGAAAGGAATATGTTCTAAGCAAAGGGGAACAGCCTAGACAAAAGTAGATGTTATGACTTGTATAGGTCACAGCAAACAGGCTACCTGGCTGTCACATAAATTGCTGAAAAGAGAATAATGTATAGTGATTTTGGAAAGGTGAATGCTTTTAAAAGCCATAGGAATCTAAATCTTTTTCTAGAGGAAAGAGAGAGCCACTGGAACTTCTTGAGCAGGGCGGTGATGGTTTTTTTATTTTTTTATTTTATGACCATCAGTTTGGCAGCCATGTTGAGGATGGTCTGGAACAGGGAGAGAGGGGAGGCAGAGGAGCCTAAATAGGAAGTTATCGCAGTAGTCTAGGTAGGAGGTGGTAAAGACCTGTGTGAATGGAGAAAAAGAGAAGCATTTGGAGATGTATTGTGGAGGTGGAATCCATAAAACTTGTTATCTGAATGAGTGTGAGAAAGGAGGAAGAGGAAAGAGTTGAGGATAACTTGAAAGATGAGGATAACTCTGTGCCTCATTCCTCTCACGTGTTAAAATGAAAAGGTTGGACTTGATCACCTGTCAGACTGCTTCCAGCTCTAAGTCTACAATCCTCTTATCTCCGCTTGAGGGGAAAGAATGATCCCATGGTTCAGCAGGAGATCCAAGTGAGTGAGAAACACTCTCCCCTTCCCAGTTCTGATGTGTCAGCCTAACCTGGGACTGTATCCACCATGCCCTTTCCTGTCCTATTCAGGCTGATGAGTCCCTGGGCTCACACACAGGGAAACTTTGCTATATGGAAGGATCCCAGGGCAGAAAGGAACAAATCTGTGTGATTATAATAGCAAAGCTTGCCCTCAGAAACAATTTGAAAACTGTAGTTCTTTCCCTAGTTTGTAGACAAGGAAATGTTGCATACGCTGTCAAACAGGATTGGTGTCTTCATTGACTTTCTGAAACTTTTTTGCTCTTAAAAAAATCTTTCTTATAAGGGAAAATTCACTGAGTTAAGGAAAGTGAGAATGAGATATAGGAGATGCAAGTAATATAAAAAGACAAAAATAGCAATTAAAAGATTTTTAAAAGAAGGATATTTAGAGTCAGGATCAAAATGTAGGATTCATAAAAATATGGAGTTGAGAGGTTATATATCTTTGACTTGTTGGTGGATCTATGTACTCATTTATGTAGATAATCTCTCTAACTATGCATATCTCACCCCTCTCATGCCTTATCCCTGTCTTGCATGACTCTGGTATCCTATAAATCTGACATAAAGAATCCAGTCCTTCAAATCAGGAAGTGAGCAGCAATTTGCACGCAAATTGTCCAAGAAGCATCCTACACCCTTAATACGTGATTAGCCCCACTTTTTTTTGTTTTGGGCCATACGTTTCAGTCGTTTTCACCATTATCTTACTTCTCCTGAATAATCTGATTCATAATATGCTACAGATTGATTATATCCACCAGTGATTCTTCTTTGCATTTGGGTGATCCACAATTTTTCAGACAGACTAGAGCACTGATGGTAAACCTATGGAATAAGTGCCTCAAAGGGCACACAGAGCCCCCTCTGTGGGCACACCTGCCGTCACCCACCAGAGTTTGTTACTAGAAAGCCAGAGGGACTCAGGATGGAGTTCTTCCCCTCTCCCTTTCCATACTCCTGAGGACATTCCTCACTTCACTCATCCCTCTGCCCAATGGAAGTGCCTCCTCCCTCCCCTGTATGGGGTAAATGGGAATGGGGCATGACACTGTCTCTGAGGAGAAATGACATGGAACTTGGTCTGGGGGGAGCAGGCACAGCACTCAGTCGGGGGGGGGGGGTGGAGTGGGAGTGGAGCCCAGCACTCCATCTCTAAAAGGTTTGCCATCACTGGACTAGAGTATTCTATGACTCACAGTCATATATCATTCTTGGAAGAATGAGGATAATAAAAAGGTGGCCCTTTGGTAGAATTGATTAAGCAAGGAAGAATCAGAAACTAATGCAATCACTCCAAAAGTTGTTAAATCCAAAACACAATTGAAGAAGAATTCCCTATTGGAAAAGAATTTCTGAGATAACTGGAAATCAGTCTGTCAAAAACTGGGTTTAGACCAGTATCTTACACAATATCCACATGAACTCAAAATATATATGTTGCTTAAATATAAAGAGATAACTTTAAAAAAAGGAAAAGTGATAAGGTATCTTTCAGAGTTTTAGTTACAGATTGAATTCTTAATCAAGGGGTAGGAGTAATTGGAAAAGGCAGAAAAAGATCATTTTAATTTCATAAAGGTAAAACACTTCTTTACAAATAAAATCAATAAGACTAGTATGAGAAAGGAAGGAGCTGCTTGGAGAAGGGGGGGGAGAAACTTTAACATCGGGGTATGATAACCAAGATATAGAGGCCACTAACCAAAATATATAAGCTCAAAAGCTGTTCTCTACTAGATAAATTATAAAGAATATGAACAGTTTTCAAAATAAGAAATACAAAAATGAATAACCATATAAAACATTTCTCCAAGAATATAATAATAAAAGAAGTGCACAATAGAGGAATGTTGTAGTTTCATCATTCAGAAAATTAGCAAAGATGACAGATGAGAATATTTGATGTTGGAGAGGTTGTGAAAAAATAGACACACTAATGTGCTAATAATGTGCTTATGGATTAGTCCATTCATTCTGGAAAGCAATTTGCAACTTTACTAAAAAAGTTACTAATATATCCATACCCATAGACTCAGATATTCCACTGCAATTTTTATTTTTATTTAATATGAATATTCTCATACAACAGTGACCAATTTGGAAATGTTTGTATGATAATTCATGTATAATCCTGATCAAATTACCATCTCTGAGAAGAGGAAAGGAGACAATTTGGATCTTATAGCTTCAGAAAATATATGAAAATTTATTATTGCATATAATTGGGAAAATAAAATATCTGAATAAAAAAGAATGTATGTTATAAAAAAACAAATATATTTAATTTTTTAAACCCTTACCTTCTCAATACTGTGTATTGGTTCCAAGTAAGGGCTAGGCCAGTGATGGGCAAACTACAGCCCATGGGCCAGATGCGGGCCCCCTGAAACATTCTGTCTGGGAGCACAACATTATTCCTAATCTGATGAATACAATGAGTATGATACAATACAATGAAACTTTGAAAGAGTTGCCTTAGAAACAGACTGACAGATGAGCATTTCCTTTCCTATGGCCCCCTCTTTAAAAAGTTTGCCTATCACTGGTCTAGGGTCATACAGCTCAGAAGTGTCTGAGGCCAGATTTGAACCTAGGACCTCCTGTCTCTAGGCCTGGCTCTCAATCCACTGAGCTACCCAGCTGCCTCCTATATAAATTTTTAAAAGAGGAAAAAAGATAACTTTTTTTTTCAGTGAGAAGCTTAAGGTCATTAAAAGAACTGAACAGCTACCTAAAAGCAACCCAATCCACTCTCTTCCTCTCCTCTTTGTCCACTTCAGCTCATGAAAGAAAAAAAAGGAAATTAAAATATAAGAGCAATGTATTGCAATATGAAAGTAATTATATATGGCCATAAAATGAAGTAATAATTTTCTCTTCAGTCCTGAATGACAATCACAAGCATTTTATAGTGCTTTTAAAGTTTGTAAAAACCTTTCCTTGAAACAACCCTGTAAGGGATTTAGACAAATATGGAAACTAAGAACCAGAATGTTTATGACCTATCCATATCATATAGCTAATAAATGGCAAAATTAAGATTTGAACTCAGTTCTTTATGTCACATTACCTTTTGATGATACTCTACCTTTAAAAAACAAACAAAACCAAAATACAAATATTACTGCCTCTACACAGTTCAGACACTAAACTGTGTGACAGAGAAACAGACTCTGTGACTTTTAGACCAGGAGAAATTTAAGGGGAAGTGTGCAGTTGTGCAGTGTTCAATGAATATTTTCAATCCAGAGGCAATGACAGAGCCATTCAGAACATTTCTGGTTCTTTGGAAAGTTATTATTTTTATTGGCATTCAAGAGTCTTCTCTTGAATTAATATTATCCATAATAATAATAATATTAATAGATTCATTTCTCACTGAAGACTGGTGGATCTGTGAAATTCCATTTAATAATATTTTCAATTACATTTAGAACTAAAACAAAAAAAAAGGAATTTTCTAGGTAGGACTATGTACATTGTGAGCCACCCACAGGTGTTTTGTTTAGACATTTATTCACCTATCTTTTCTGTTTCTATAAAATATCCCTTTTTAAAAAAGAAAGATATCAGGGAAGTCAGCTAGGTGGCTCAGTGGATTTAGAACCAGGTCTAGAGACAGAAAGTCCTAGGGTCGAATATGGCCTCAGACACTTCCTAGCTGTGTGACCTTAGGCATGTCACTCAACCTACAATGCCTAGTGCATATCCCTCTTCTGCCTTAGAACAACTACACAGCATTAATTCTAAAATGGAGGGTAAAGGTTTTAAGGAGAATAGGGTGGAAGAAGAAGGGAGAGAAGAAGGAGGAGGAGGAGGAAGAGGAGGCAGAGAAAGGAAGAGAGAAAGGAAGGGATAGAAGGAAGAGAGAAAGGAAGGGATGGAAGGAAGGAAGGAAGAAGGAAGGAAAGGAAGAAAGGAAGGAAGGAAGGAAGGAAGACTAATTATTTCAGTGGCTAAGTTGCTGTTAGGGATGAGTTTAGGAGGAAGGGAACAAATGCTCCTGCTTTAGGAGCCAGGAAACTTAGGTTCTGGTTCTAAATCTATCACTAATTTCATTACCTTGGACCGTTTAACAAATATCAATGACATGCCTACTCTGTACAAGGTATTTTGCTAGGTTTGGGGAAAATTATAATCTCTGTCCTTAAGGATGTTAAGATCTATTGCCTGGGTATGAGAGAAGGGGTATAACAAGTATAAAAATATGCAGAATGCACGATTAAAAAGCAACTTGGTGGTACAGTGGATAGAGCTCTGGCTGAAGTCAAGAAAATTTGAGTTCAAATACAGCCTTGGATACTTACTAGCTCTGATTCTGGAAAAGTCACTTAACCTCTGTCTACCTCAATTTCTTCATCTATAAAATGAGGATAATAATACCTGCCTACAAGTATTCTTGTGAGACTGAAGTTATGTAATATTTGTAAAGTGTTTTGCAAACTGTAAAGCACTATATAGATGTTAGTTATTGTCATCATCATTATGTATGATCATTATTTTTGGAACAAAGGAGAGCTGGGTAAAGTATGAGAAATTTCAGGAGATCACTCACTTAACTCCTCTTTCCTTAGCTGGGATTTGACTAAATGATCTCTGACATTCTCTGTTTCTCTCTGTGTGGCTACACCCAAGGATGAGAGTGCTAATTAACCCTTCCTGTGCACTACTCTTTACACTGAATCCTGGGTAGGAAATACTAAAGAACAGATGTCATAATCTGGGACCTCAAGGGGCTTACAAAAGAGTTCCCATTGTCCATGTGGCTTTTAATAGCTAATCCCAGCGCTCATGAGGATTAGTCAAACAGTTAAGATTTATTACGCATCTGCTTTGTACTGGGCACTCTACTAATCATTAGGCATACAAAGAAAAGCAGAAACCTTGCTTCTGCCCTTAAAAAGCTTATAATCTAATGGGAGGAGACAACATGTAAACAAATATATACAAAGCAAGCTTTGTCCAAGGTAAATAGGAAATAATTAGCAAAGGAAGGCAGATTAGTAGCATAGCACAGACTTAGGTGCCCATTATGGTCACTTCTTAGGTTGACTCCATTCTAAATCTATTTGCCTATTTGTTTTCAGAAGGGCTATTGATACCGTTTTAATTAAAAATTGGAGGAAGTCATGGTTTAACCCACAAAGTTAATTAAAGGGAAGTTTTTATTCTAATCCTATTTTTGATAGTGACCCTAAATTAGTGTCTAAACCAGAATAACACTATCTTAGATGGTCTCAGTCTGTATGAATTATATGACAATCATTTATCTATTTTACCTAATGGGAGATAAATGACCTGCCTGTAGTAATGCATCTAGAAAGTAGCAATACGTAGATACAAACCAAGGTCTTCTGATTAGAAGGATGCTCTTTTCTTTTTTCACTTAATGCTGTAATTATTTTTTAATCATTTAGAAGTTATATCATTTTTAAAACCCTTACCTTCTATCTTAGAATCAATACTAGGTATTAGTTCCAAGGCAGAAGAGTGGTAAGGGCTAGGCCAGTGATTCCCAAAGTGGGTGCTACCACCCCCTGGTGGGTGCTGCAGCGATCCAGAGAGGCGGTGATGGCCACAGGTGCATTTATCTTTCCTATTAACTGCTATTAAATTTAAAAAAAATTAATTTCCAGGGGGCTAAGTAATATTTTTTTCTGTAAAGGGGGTGGTAAGCCAAAAAAGTTTGGGAATCACTGGGCTAGGCAATGGGGGTTAAGTGACTTGCCCAGGGTCACACAGTTAGGAGGTGTCTGAGGTCAAATCTAAACACAGGTCCCCACATCCCTAGGCTTGGCTCTCAATCCACTGAGTCACCCAGCTGCCCCCAATATTTCATTTTAAACAGCACTCTATTCCCATCCCTTTGAACTTTTGATTGTATAAGATACATAGAGTACTCCCAGTGTAGAAACTCCTTGCATTAATGCAAAACACCAATTTATGTCAGGGAGAGAGGA
The DNA here is from genome assembly GCF_016433145.1 of Gracilinanus agilis. Lineage (NCBI taxonomy): Eukaryota > Metazoa > Chordata > Mammalia > Didelphimorphia > Didelphidae > Gracilinanus > Gracilinanus agilis. The sequence goes on from NC_058134.1 coordinate 265,986,745, forward strand.
GTGAAATAATAACCCAAACACTTACAGATATTGGGCGGTCTGACCTCGTAGCTATCCCTCTACCTACTATCTACCTCTCTTCACCTCAACCACCACTAAGTCCTACTCTGATGCCCTTCAGGGTGGAAGTGGATCCAAATTCACGAAAGCTTTGCCGCATAGCAGATTCTGCCAAGCTGGAGAGGCTTCAAGTTCAAGGTCAATGAAAGATGAACATCTAATGACCAAGTATAGCAAGGCTCCAGCTGACAAATAACATTCAGGCTATCCCGTAGCATAGAGGACCCCACATATTAGCGTTTCATTCCAGTATGATAGGGGAGGCAACATGGTGTGGTGGAAAGAGAACCAGCCTTGGAGTTTCGAGTTCAAATCCTGCTTCTGATACATACTGGCTAGGTAACCCTAAAAAAGTCTTTTTCCTCTGTCAATTCCCTGAAGCTGCAAATTGCATTGATAGAGGGAGCTTTCCCCCCTCCACTGATGAAATAACAGGTCCAGACACCATCCCCCCCCATCCTATCCCCCAAAACAAATTTAAAGTAATACAACTTATATTTTCTATTGGAGATGCGTAATTCTTAATATTCAGACATGCACCTACCTCTTAAAAAAAAAAAAAGAAAAAATGCCTTTTATCTGAGAAATGTGGAAAAATACCTAAAGTGCACACAGAGTCCCAGCAGGACTGGCTGATTAAAGAGGATACGTGATTCTCCAAAGAAGCCTCCAGCGAGGGAGGAAAGACTGGTGGTTTCTTGCAACTTGACCTCTGGCAGCTTTGTCTTCATCTTATTTCTCTTAATGAAATTCCGTTTGGCAGCTCTGGCCACAGGAAGAATTTGAAGCTAGAATTTAGGAAGCAAACTAAGAGTTTCTACTTCCCAAACTGGTTGGTTTGTTGTTTTTCTGTTTGATTTTGTTTTTGATTTGTTGTGTTTTTTCTCAGAAACAGGAAATGGTAGACAGCCAATTTTGAGACTCGGTGGTCCTATCTTGGGGTCCCCTGAACGTTCTTCGTCTTAGAGCCCCAATTTTGGAACACCATCCAAAAAATTTGCTTGTGGCTTTCCAGACAGGATAGTGAAATGCTCTTAGCCTGCGTCAGCTCATTGTCTCAATGTTTTGATTAATCTCTAGGTTTATGGGATTTTTTTATAAAAATTATTTTTGTACTGACTTAGAAGAGGAGTCTCCTTTTAAAGAATAGAAATTGTCTTTCTTGCTTAGTGTTGGATGAAGCACCTTCCAAGACAGTTTTCTCCTGCTGGCACAATTTCCCCTGTCCCTGCCTTCTTCTAGGGGACTTTTCAGCTTTAGAACTCTAAGGGACCTCAGAGACAAGCCAGCCCAAGCCCTCTATTTTATAGATGAGGATAAGCCCAAAGGCTGCTACTTAAGTGACAAAGCAAACTGGCTCTATCAGTTCAAGTCAGTACCCTCACTTCAATTTAAAGTCTTAAAGCTTAAGTGATTTGCCCTGTTCCAAAATGGGACTTGAATTCAGGTCTGCCCCCAGACCACTATGCCATAATTTTTATGGATGAAATATTCTTTTTTAATTTTATTTTGTTAATTTTATTTTTTATCCATATTGTTCATTTTCATGGGTTACCTTAACAAAACCAAACTCCCAAACCTAAACCAAAATAAACAATTGAAAAACATTATTCTTTCTAGATGAAATAGTCTAATCCATACATACCTTTTGTAGTTCCCACATGCCTAAACTAAGACAGCACAACATTTCAACAAAGTGATACTACTAGGGGGAAGCTAAGTGGCTCAGTGGATAGAGAGCTGGGTCTGGAGACAAATTTGACCTCAGGCACTTCCTAGCTGTGTGACCCTGGGCAAGTCACTTAAGCCCAAGTGCCTAGCCCTTTACCACTCCTCTGCCTTGGAACCAAAATTTAGCAATGACCCTAAAATGGAAGGTAACAATTTAAAAAAATGACACTACTAGGCCAAAGTCCTATAGGCAGCAAGGTTATATAGTCACTAAAATGTTGGATGTGGAATGAGGGAGACCCAAGTTCCAATTTTGCCTCAGACAAATTACGAGCTTCTTGGCAGGGAGAAAGTCAGTTCAATTTCTTTCAACCTGTTGTAGAGCAAGTGCTCATACCAGTCATGCTCACTTCAAACTCAGTTCTTCTCCTGTCTCCTCAGATTTTTCACCTGGTCCCTTTTCAGTTGCCTTTATGTTGTCTTCCCTCATTAGAATGTAAGCTTTTTGGAGTCAGGGAATGTCTTTCTCTTTTTTAAAATTTGTATTCTCAGCAATTAGCACAATTCCTGGAACCTCCTAAGTGTTTAATATATGCTGTTTATCTATCAGCTATTTTTTCTATCTGTCCTTTCTCTAGCCATCTAGTCAGTGAGCTCAATTTCCCCATTTTCAAAATGGGGATAAGAATTGTAGCATTGTAAGGATCAAACAAAACAGGTAATTAGTGCAGTGAATAGAGTGCCAGATCCAGAGTTAGGAAGACCTGAGTTCAATCTTACTTTGGATAATAGGTGGCCCTGGGTAAGTCACTTAGCCCTGTTTGCCTCAGTTTCCTCATCTGTAAAATGAGCTGGAGAAGGAAATGGCAAATCACTCCAGTATCTCTGCCAAGAAAAGCTCAAATGGGGTCAATAAAGAGTTAGACACAACTGAATCAAACAAACTATAAGGCTCAAACTAGTAGTTAGAATTACTTTTCCTTTAAAACATGAACTGAGCTTTGTGTTAACTTGTATGTTTAGAAGAAAAATTGTTAATTTTTTAAAATTTAACTTTTTAAAACTGTCTTAACCTGTTGCCTCAGTTTTCTAATCTGTAAAATGAACTAAAAAAGGAAAACACCAACCATTCCAGTATCTTGGCCAAGAAAATGTCAAATGGAGTCACAAAGTCAAGCACAACTAAAAAGACTGAAGAGACTAAACTGTAACATAGTCTGTCTTAGAGATGACTTTCTAAACTCATTAATTCTTCCTCAAATATTTTCAATTCTCCAAAATAGCAATGGATTGTGGCATCATCAACATGGGTATTGCTTCCAACATTGCTGGGTCACAATCCATTCTTGCTCACCCATCCTGGGATAATCATATCTTCCCATAAGTATCTGTAATTTTGGAATTGATCAAACAAATGAGGACCATAGATTTAATATTGCAAAAATGACCCTTAGATCATCTCATTGAAACTCCTCATTTTATTTATAGGTCAAGTGACTTGTCTAAGAGCTGGGAACTGACCTGGAGTCCTGGGCCTCCATCTGTACAATGCCACATCTTTTGTGGTCTCTCTCAAAACTGCCATGTCTCCACAAATATTAACATTAAGACAATATTAAGAATATTTTCTGAATATTAAGACAATTGAGCAAAAATTTGCAAATTCGTAAGAGAAATAATGTTGGGAATGTGTAAAATGCCTTGTAAACAGATGTATTTATGTGCTTGATAAACCTGAAAATTGTCCGGGATTTTACAATGAATTACATCTACTTATCTATTGGGATCATCAAAGAGAAAGAAGGAAGGAATGTCGCTTTCATTTGACACCGAATGATGGGGAGTCCTTATAGGAGAGCTCGGTGAAGACCATATAATAAAATCAGATTAGCCCTCTGTCTGCCTCAGGACAAGAACACTCATGTAGAAGAATTGCAGCTTTAGTATGATCTAGCCAACCATTCATTTCCCCCAAACTCTATTCCTGTTACTCATCTGGGCTCCTAAGTTTTAGATCTTTGCTTCAAATTTACTTTCCCAAACTTTACCAAAAAAGTTTCAACCTAAGGAAAAAAATGAAGGAGCTGAAATTCCTTTGTTGGCCCTGAAGTGAGTCACCGTTGCAGAATTTTTCTGTCTACTGATTAGACCGGATGCACGGTGGGCGTTACAGGAAAAAGAGCTAACTGTACATGTGAGTTAATGATCACAAAAGGTCATGATTTTAACATGTTAAGAACCAGATTCCTATACAGTTCATTTCTTCTGTTTGCATCTGGGAGGGTTTTAACAACACCCATTCCTGGTGTGTGTGTGTGTGTACATGCATGACTGTGTGTGGAACAGACAGAGACGGAGACAGAAAGAGAAACCCAGAGAATGACTGTGTGAGGTGATGTTAGAACATTCCCCATCCACACCCCCATGATATGGATTGGGTACCCTCTGGCACAGTTCCCCAATAAATGAAAGGATGAATGAATAAAACAGAATCATATGGGAGTAGATCAACACAGTCTTTCCAGAAGGAACGGCAATATTGATTTGATTATGATTCTAGAACTAAAAAGGGGGAAGGAGTGTCAGAGTCAAGGCAGCTGGTGAAGAGATTGGTCAGGCAGTGGAGAGTAAAGTGGAGGAGGCTGGAGCTGCCTCAAATGAATTCTTACCAATCAGGACATCAGGCCCTTGGGAAAGGAGTCCAAATTCAGAAAAGGTGAAGATCTCCAAGGCATGGTTTCTGATGTGGGAAAACAAAGTGGCTGGCAAGAAAATAACCGACACTTAATATGTCTTACGCTCTTACCTGGATTCCCAAGGGCACGTAGCTCTGCTACAATCATTCATGGAGGAAAAAAACATTCTCCACTAATATGATAGCCAGTGAAGAGTAACCTAACAGAAAGCATATTGCTCTTTAGATTCATTCATAGTTAGAAGCTTTCTTTGTTAGTTCCATCGAGGCTGATCCTACACCAAATTATTAAAAAGGGGACTCTGCCTTTAGATTGCCCCATTCAGACACCTCTTCCCTGTGCCTAATGCTTTCATGATGCCCCTTCCATCCCCACTGGGCAGGGCTTCATGTTTCCAAACTCCTGGCCCCTATCAAAACTTACTTGTCCTCTATCTCATTTCCTCATGATGCTGCTCTCTCCTGATAAACTAATGTCTACTTAGAGAGTTGGGCTTGCTGTTACTCTTTCCAGGAAACATATTTGCATTCAAAGGGGACCGCTGAGGGACAAAGAGGTGATTAATGGTAGGAATTCAGATGCTATAAAAGGCTAGTAATGGGAGGGAGGGATGGTTAGGGAACCTCTCCCAGTCCCTCACATCTGAGGCTTAGAGGTGGCACTTATCCTCACAACAATCTTCTGGGACAAGAAGTCATTCTTTAAGCTGGGACCCCAAGACTCAATATTCCCCGTGGAGACCTTATTTATCACATGTAGGAGTGGGGAACTCTGTACTCAATGTGGTACCAATTCTATTTCTGGATAACTCTAACAAATGTAACCTAACCTAACCTAAGATGTAATGTTATATAAGAATGTAGCACAATGTAATAAAACATAATGTAATGTAACATGATATGTGACAGAAACATAATATTAACATAAAGTAACATAACTACGCTAATATACTATTCTCCCTGCCCCTAGAGAGTGCCCCATCATTTTCAGCCCCATATTGTGCTGCATGACAATAGGGAATGTGTGTGCGTGTGTGTGTGTGTGTGTGTGTGTGTGTGTGTGTGTGTGTATGAAAATGACTGGTATAAAGTTACTGTAATATTATAATAGCAGAGTATATCACATCATAATATAGTACAGTATAGAATATATTACAAAAGGTATAAACACTTCCTAACCATATATTATATATTTATATGTGTATTACATATTTATATAATTTGATTTCTACCTCTAGATCATTTTTACCCATTGCTCTCTGATGGACCAAGCAGAAGAGATCTAATCTCTCCTTTATGTGACAGTCCTTTAAATGCCCCAAGTCTCTTTTTATGTTGCCCGCTATGTCTTCCCTTCTCTGTATAAAGTGCCCTGGTTACTTTAACTAGTTCTTTTATGACATAATTTTGAGTTTCTTCCCCATTCTGGTCCCCCAGTGAATCTTCTAAACCAGTGATGGCAAATCTTTTAGAGACCAAATGCCCAAACTACACCCTCACACAGCATATGAGCTGCCTCCTTACCCCTGACAAAGGAGGGAGGAAGCACTTCCATTGGGCTGCTGGGCAGAGGGACAGGTGAAGTGAAAAATGTCCTCAGGCATGGTTGAGAGGAGAAGAGCAGCCTCTCTCCAGGACACATGTCATAGGTTCACCAGCACAGCTCTAAACAATATTTATTTCAAAGATCTATATTTACATCAGTGTACACATTACATCCACCAACACTGTACCCCCCCCCCAATTCTGCCTTACTAGCTAGTCTTGACAACTAGGTGGCTGGATGGACAAAGCACAAGACTTTAATTACAGTTAGAAAGACAAGGTTAAGTCAGCTAGGTAACACTGTGGATAGAGTGCCAGGGCTGGAGGCAGGAAGATCTGGGTTCAAATTTGGCCACAGACACTACCTAGCTATGTGAACCTGGGCAAGCCACTTAACCTCAATTTCCAATTCTTTGCAACTATAAAAAGAGCCGCAATAAATATTTTTGTATAAATCAGTCCTTCCCCTTCTTTTTAAAAATTTATTTGTGATAGAACCTCATAATGGTATTGATTGGTCAAAGAGTATGTGCAGTTTTAGAATCTTTCATGCATAGTTCCGCATTGCTCTCCAGAATGGGTAGATCAGATTACCATTCCACCAACAATGTATTAGTATCCCAATTTTCCTGCATCCTCTTCAGCATTTATCCCTTTCCTTTTCTGCCTTCTTAGCCAATCTGATAGGTTTAAGTATGGTACCTCAGAGGTGTTTTAATTTGTATTTCTCTAATCAAGAGTGATTTAGAGCATTTTTTCAGATAACTATAAATGACTTTGATTTTTTCACTTGAAAACCATCAATTCATATCCTTTGACTTTTCGTCAATTTGAGAATGGCTTTATTATTTAAAATTTGAGAGGGCATCTGGGTGGCTCAGTGGATTGAGAGCCTGGCCCAGAGATGGGTGGTCCTGGGTTCAAATCTGGCCTCAAATACTTCCTAGCTGTGTGACCCTGGGCAAGTCACTTAATCCCCATTGCTTAGTCCTTACCACTCTTCTGCCTTGGAACTAATATAAAGTATTGATTCTAAGATGGGAGTTAAGGATTTAAAAATAAAATTTGACTTAGTTCTCTATGTTTTTGAGAAATTAGCCCTTTATCAGAGATACTTGCTGTAAAAAAATGTTTCCCAGCTTTCTGCTTTGCTTCTAATATCAGTTGCATTTCTTTTTAATTTAATATAATCAAATTATCCATTTTACATTTTATAATTTACTCCATCTCTTGTTTGATCCCAAATTCTTCCCTTATCATTAGATCTGACAAGTAGGTCATTCTATGTTCCTCTAATTTATTGATAGTATCACCCTTTATATTTAGATCATTTAATCTTATTTTGGTATATGTTAATCTTATTTTGGTATATGATATGTTGGCTTATTCCCAGTCTCACCACACCATTTTCCAATTTTCCTCACAGGTTTTGTCAAACTGTGAATTCTTTTCCCAAAATGTTGAATCTTTTGATTTATCAAGCACTAAATTACTATGATCATTTATTACTAGAGTTTTTGCATCTAATGTATTCCACTGGTCCATTATTCTATTTCTTAGCTGGAACCAGATTATTTGGAGGAATATTGCTTTGTAATAGAGCTTAAGGTCTGGTACTCCTGGATCACCCTCTTTCACATGTTTTTTCATCAATTCCCCTACAATTTTTGACCTTTTGTTCTTTTAGATAAAATTTGTTATTCTTTTTTTCTAGTTCTATAAAATTTGGGGGGCAATTATGACTGAATAAGTTAGTTTAAGTAAAGTTGTCATTTTTATTATATTTGCTTGGCCTACCCAATTAATATTTTTCTAGTTCTTTAGATCTGACTTATTTTGTATGAAAAGGATTTTGTAGTTAAAATTCATACAGTTCCTGGGTTTGTTTTGACAGGTAAATTTCCAAGTATCTTATATTATCTACTATTAATTTCAATGAGATTTCTTTTTCTATCTCTTGTTGCTGGGCCTTGTTGGCAAAATATAGGAATGCTAATGTCTGATGTGAGTTTATTTTGTATCCTACAACTTTACTAAAGTTGTTCATTATTTTGAGTAATATTTTAGTTAGTTCTCTAAGTATACCATCATGTAGTCTCCAAAAAATAATAATTTTGCTAGTTCATTGCCTATTTTAATTCATCCCATTTCTTTTTTTCTAGCATTTTTAGTACAATATTGAACAACCATGGTGATAATGGGCATCTTTGTTTGATTCCTGATCTTATTGGGAAAGCTTCTAGTTTATCCTTTTGATACTCTTCCTTAAAAAATGGAAATAGATGTAATAGTCCATCTGTGGTCTGACCAGGAAACAGTTTGAGAGAATGCCATTTCCCCCTCCCTCTGTATATTGCACTTCTGTTAAGGCACCCTTTGACCACAGTAGGTTTTTTGACAGCTATGCCCTTCTGTTGTCATCTGCAGTCATAAAAATCTCCAGATATTTGTCACCTGGACTGAATTCTAGTTACAATTCTCATACCCTTTAAATGTACTGTTGATTTTAAAAAATTATAAATCAAATGCAAAACAAAATTAGAGAGGAAAAGAGAGGAGGCAGTAAGAAGGAGCAAAATGTCTTCCTTTATATAGAATTTGTGGTTCTACTTAAAATGAAAGTCTTCAAAAACTGCCAGTCATGGGGTAGCTAGGTGGTTCCGTGGACTGAGAGCCAGTGGAGGTCCTAAGGTCAGATCTGGACTGAGACATTTCCTAGCTAGATTACCCCAGGCAGGTTATTTAACAACCATTGCCTAGCCCTAACTACTCTTCTGCCTTAGAACCAATACATGGCTTTAATTCTAAGATGGAAGGTAAGGGTTTTAAAAAAACAAACTACTAGAGTCACTGAGTTCAGACTTCTCTATGAGCAATCATCTAGTGAATGTCAAAGCCAGAATTTGAAGTCAGCTCTTCCTGATTCCAAGACTGACCCTTCATGCATTGTATTATAATACTTCTGCTATACCTATCTCTTTTAAATTTCATCTTTATCAGATATTTATTCTAATGAATATGGCATCAATTCCTACTCAGGAAGAGATTGACCTCTGGAGTGTTTCCAAACCTGAGATTTTATGATAAGAGCTTATAAACCATCCCTTTAATTACCCATTTCAACATTAGCTGAGATTTGATACTGTAAGAATAAAAAAAAATTACGTTTATATGCTAATATGAAAGTTCTAAAGTAATATTGTGGTCACCAATTTAAAGAATAGGGCTGAACCTGTATAAAGGCATGGAAATAGAAGATAAAATGTGTTGTATGGAGAATCAGGAAATAAACCACTTTGGCACACAGTGTATGAAGGTAAGTAATGTGAAGTGAGCTTTAAAAATGGGCTGGAGACAGATTGTTAAGCACTTACAAATACAGAGGGGTTGGTGTTTTCCTAGAGTTCCCAAAGAATTATTGGATTTTCATGAGAAAGGTAGTAGCATGGCCAGGCCTGTGCTTTAGGAATAGCAATATGACAACTGTGTGGAGGAGGAATTAGAAGGATTAGAGATCTGAGACAGAGAGAACATTTAGGTGACTACTGAAACAATCCAAGAAAGAATTGATAAAGACCTCAACTAGTATGGGACTATTAAAGTAGGGGAAAAAATCAAATGACAGATTTTTTTAATATTATAGAGTTTTTTATTAATTAATTAATTAATTTAGATTCTTTTTCCATGGTTATATGATTTATTTTCTTCCCCTGCCACAGAGCTGACAAGCAATCCCACTGGGTTATACATGTATCATTGTTCAAAACCTATTTCCATATCATTAATATTTGCAATAGAGTGATCATCTAAAGTCAAGATCCCCAATCATATACCCAATAAAACCACGTGATTGATCTTATATTTTCCTTCTGCATTTCTACTCCCACAGTTCTTTCTCTGGATGTGGATAATGTTCTTCTCATAAGTCCCTCAGGATTGTCCTGGATCATTGCATTGCTACTAGTAGAAAAATCTATTACATTCGATTGTGCCATAATGTATCAGTTTCTCTGTACAATGTTCTTCTGGTTCTGCTCCATTCACTCTGTATCAATTCCTAGATGTCTTTCCAGTTCATATGGAATTCTTTCAGTTCATCCTGTTCAGCACAATAGTATTTCATCATCATCAGATACCACAATTTATTCAGCCATTCCTCAATCGTTTTCCAATTTTTTTTTGCCACTAAAAAGAGCGCAGCTATAAATATTTTTGTACACATATTTTTTAAATTACCTCTTTGGGGTACAAATCCAGCAGTGGTATTGCTGGATCAAAGGGCAGGCAGTCTTTTAAAGCCTTTTGGGCACAGTTCCAAATGGCCCTCCAGAATGGTTAGATCAATTCACAGCTCCACCAACAGTATATTAGTGTCCCAATTTTGCCACATCCCCTCCAACATTTATTATTTTCCTTTACTGTCATATTGGCCAATCTGCTAGGTTTGAGGTGGTACCTCAGAGTCGTTTTGATTTGCATTTCGCTAATTATGAGAGATTTAGAATACTTTTCATGTGCTTATTGATAGTTTTGATTTCTTTATCTGAAAACTGCCTATTCATGTCCCTTGACCATTTATCAGTTTGAGAATGGCTTGTTTTTTATACAATTGACTTAGCTCCTTATGAGTTTGAGAAATTAGACCATTGTCAGAGGTTTTTGTTATGAAGATATTTTTACAAATTTGTTGCTTCCCTTCTAAATTTGGTTGCATTGCTTTTTTTTATACAAAACTTTTAAATTAATGTAATAAAAATTATTCATTTTACATTTTGTGATATTCTCTACCTCTTGCTTGGTCTGAAATTCTTTCTTTTCCCATAGATCTGACAGGTATACTATTCTATGTTCACCTAATTTACTTATAATTTCTCTCTTTATATCTAAATTATTTACCCATTCTGAATTTATTTTAGTATTGGGTGTGAGATGTTCATCTAAATCTATTCTCTCCCATACTGTTTTCTAATTTTCCCAGCAGTTTTTATCAAGTAGTCAGTTCTTTTGCCTCAAAAACTAGAGGATCTTTGTGTTTATGGTATACTATCTTGCTGCAATCTTTTACCTCAAGTCTATTCTGTTGATCCACCCTTCTGTTTCTTAGCCAAGACAAAATTGTTTTGATGATCATCATTTTATAGTATAGTTTAAGATCTGGTACTGCTAGACCCCCATCATTCACTTTTTTTTATTAGTACCCTTAATATTCTTGATCTTTTTTTCTTCCAAATGAACTTTGTTATAATTTTTTCTAAGTCTATAAAAAGGTTTCTTGGTAGTTTGATAGGTATGGCACTGAATAAGTAAATTATTTTGGGTAGGATTGCCATTTTTATTATATTAGCCCGTCCTACCCAGGAGCAATTAATGTGTTTCCAATTATTTAGATATAGTATTGATTGTGTGGAAAGTGTTTTGTAGTTGTATTCATATAATTTCTGTCTTTATCTTGGCAAATAGATTCCTAAATATTTTATATTGTCTAGGGAGATTTTAAATGGAATTTCTCAGTCTAACTCTTGCTGTTGAGTTGTGTTGGAAATATATAGAAATGCTGATGATTTATGTGGGTTTATTTTGTATCCTGCAACCTTGCTAAAGTTGTTGATTATTTCTACCTGCTTTTTAGTTGATTCTCTTGGATTCTCTAAGTAGACAATCACATCATTTGCAAAGAGTGATAGTTTAGTCTCCTCATTGCCCATTTTAATCCCTTCAATTTCTTTCTCTTCTCTAATTGCTACTGGTAACATTTTTAGTGCAATGTTAAAAAAAATAGAGGCGATAATGGGCATCCTTGCTTCACTCCTGATAACTTATCTCCATTGCAGATGATGCTTGCTGATGGTTTTAAATATAAACTGTTTGTTATTTTAAGGAAAGGCCCATCTATCCCTATACTTTCTAGTATTTTCAATAGGAACGGCTGTTGTACTTTGTCAAAGGCTTTTTCTGCATCTATTGAGAAAATCATGTGGTTTCTGTCTGTTTGGTTGTTAATATGGTCAATTACATGGATCATTTTCCTAATATTAAACAATCGTTGCATTCCTGGTATAAAATACACCTTGTCATAGTGAATAATCCTCATGAAAACTTACTATAGTCTTTTTGCTAGTATTTTATTTAAGATTTTTGCATCTATGTTCATTAAGGAAATTGGTCTGCAGTTTTATTTCTCTGTTTTTGGTTTGCCTGGCTTTGGAATCAGTACCATATTTGTGTCATAAAAGGAATTTTATAAAACTCCTTTGCTTATTTCATCAAATAGTTTGCATAGTATTGGGATTAGTTGTTCTTTTAAATGTTTGATAGAATTCATTTATGAACCCATCTGGCCCTAGGAATTTTTTCTTACAGAGTTCCTTGATGGCTTGTTCGATTTCTTTTTCTGAGATGGTAGTGTTTAAGTATTCTATTTCCTCTTTTGTTAATCTAGCCAGTTTATATTTTTGTAAATATTCACCCATTTCACCTAGATTGTCATATTTATTGTCATAAAAGTAGGCAAAACAGTTCTTAACAATTACCTTAATTTCCTCTTCATTAGAGGTAAGATGACCCTTTTCATCTTTGATACTGTTAATTTGATTTTCTTCTTTCCTTTTTTGATTAGATTAACCAGTACTTTATCTATTTTATTTGTTTTTTCAAAGTACCAGCTCCTAGTCTTATTTATTAGTTCAATAGGTCTTTTTCTTTCAATTTTATTAATTTCTCCTTTGATTTTTAGGATTTCCAATTTAGTTTTTACCTTGGGATTTTTAATTTGTTCTCTTTCTAGTTTTTTAAGTTGCATGCCCAATTCATTGACCTCTTTCCTGTACTTAGAGATATAAATTTTCCCCTAAGTTCTGCTTTGGCTGCATCTCATAGATTTTGATATATTTTTTCCTCATTGTCATTCTCTTCAATGAAGTTGGTAATTGTTTCTTTGATTTGTTCTTTGACCCACCAGTTTTGAAGAGTTAGATTATTTAGTTTCTAATTAATTTTAAATTTCCTTTCCATAATCCTTTGTTGGTTATGATGTTTATTGCATTATGGTCTGAAAAACTTGCATTTATTATTTCTGATTTCCAATATTTGTTTTCAATATTTTTATGTCCTAGGACATGGTCAATCTTTGTATATGCACCATGTGCTACTGAAAAGAAGGTATATCCCTTTTTATCACTATTTATTTTTCTCCAGATATCTATTACTTCTAATTTTTCTGATATTTCATTCACTTCTCTTCTTTCTTATTTATTTTTTGATTAAATTTATTTAGTTCTGATAGGAGAAGGCTGAGGTCCCCACTAGTATGGTTTTACTACATATTTTCTTCTTAAGCTCCTTTAGTTTCTCCTTTAGAAATCAGAATGCTATACCATTTGGTGCATATATGCTGAGTACTGTAGGAAAATATAAGTAATGGGGTCACCAGGGATATTAAAAATCAACTATGGGGTTTGTGGGAACACTCTCTGGGATGTAAGAGAGACTAAAACTGAACACTGAAGTCTTGTACAGCTACACCACTCCCAACTGAAAAAATAACAGCCAACTGTCACTCTGGCCAGAGGCCTTGAATTAACTGACAAGGTAACAAGGTAAAATTGGGTTTTAATTAGAAACAACTAAAAGGAGGGATAGGAATTACTACTCTAAAATCTTAACACCTAATAACAAAACCCAAAGGGACAGGGAAGGACTTATTCAACTACACTAATCTAAGCTATCTAACTAACAGGGCCCAAGGAGCTATACTGGAGTCTTTGGGTTTCTGCCTCATACCTGGAACCTGCCAGGCTTGAGTGCAGCGAGGGTTTGTGGCTTTGGGATTTCTCACTGCAATCCACTGATGATCTCTGGATGCCAGGAGCTACAGTTGTCTCAGGCACCAAGCAGTAAGGGTTTTGCTTGGAGCACTGTCCGCCAGAACTCCAATTTCACCTCTTCTCTTGGCTTTGTAGATCTTGTCCTTTACTTGATGCCACACCACACAGGATCCAGGGGAAAACAGGAAATAGGGTGTCCTTTGCTCTGAGGTCTCCCAGGCTGGCAACAGTTTTTGCCTACCACTAATGGAGTCCACACACAGAACACAGATAGACTTCCTCCTCCTTCATTCCAACCTGGAATTCCCAGCTCCAGCTCCTTCCTGCTAGGTACTTCCTAATCAATATATAATCAATACCTAATAACCAGCTAATCTAATCTTACTCATAACAGTACTGATATTTCTTCATTATTTATGCTGCCTTTCATCAAGATGTAATTACCTTCCTTATCTCTTTTAATGAGATCTATTTTTGCTTTAGCTTTGTCTGAGATCATAATTGCTACTCCTATCTTCTTTGTCTCAGTTGCAGCCCAGTGAATTCTGGTCCACCCTCTTACCTTTATCCTGCATATGTCTAACTGCCTCAGGTTTGTTTCTTGTAGACAAGATATGGTAGGATTCTGGTTTTTATTCCATTCTTCTATCTGATTTTTTATGGGTGAGTTCATCCCTTTCACATTCACAGTTATGATTAATGTCTGTGTATTCCCCTCCATTTTACTTCCTCCTTTGATTCTGCCTTTTCTCTTGTCCCTCTTACCTTCCCCTCCAACTTTTCAAAAATATGGAACACTTCATGAATTTGCATGGCATCTTTGCACAGGGGCCATTCTAATCTTCTATGAATAGTTCCAATTTTAGTATATATGCTGTGGAAGCAAACACCAAATCAAAGATTTGTCACAGAGGCAGAATCAATAAGACCTGGCAAATGATTGGAAATAGTAAAAAGTGAGGAAGAGTAAAGAGTTGTCAGTGAAATGACTGTGACATTATAAGCCTGGGGATGGAAGGATGGTGATACCATCATCAGAAATAGAGACATTAAGAATAGAATTGGATTAAGGAGGAAAGAATGAATTCAGTTTGGAACATGTTGAATCTGAAATCTTTATGAGACATTCAGTTGGACATTATCAAGAGGGAGCTAATGACACATGACTGGAAGTGAGGAGAAAAATTAGGATTAGATATATAGATCTGGGAGTTATTTGCATAGAGGTAATCACTGATTCCCTGGGACTAAATAAGATGAGTGAGAAAAAAAGGATAGGGAGAGAAAAGAAGAGGGCCCAGTCAAGAGCTCTGAATGATTCCCACAGTTATGGCTCATGGAAAGAATTATGATTGGGCAAAAATGATTGTGAAGATGTGCCAGGCACTTGGTAAAAAATAAAAATAAACCAAAAAATAAAGAGTGTCATGAAAACTTAGACAAGAGGAAGTATCCAGTGGGTAAGATTGGTTAAGAGTCCTAAAAGCTGCAGAAAAGCCAAGAAGCAGGTGAACTAACATAGCCAGGTGACTCAGTGGATAAAGCACTGGTCTTGGAATCAGGATGACTCGTTTTCTTGAGTTCAGTTCCAGTGTCAGATATTGATATATATGTGTATATATATGTATGTGTGTGTGAGTGTATGTGTGCATAAAGTGCCTTGCAAATCTTAAAGCCTATATAAATAGTTTTTTCTTTATTTTTAAAACATTTACTTTCTGTCAGTATCAATCCAGTATCAAAACAGAAGAGTGGCAAGGACTAGGCAATTGGGTTTGTAACTTGCCCAATATCACACAGCTACAAAGTATCTGAGGTCATACTAGGTTCTCCTGATTCCAGATTCCAGATTCCACTTCATCCACTGTGCTACCTACCTTCCCCCTAAATGTTTACTATTATTATCAGCCCTGGTGTGAATTAAAGTGTAAAATTCTTAGTCACTTGTGAAAATATCAACATTTTTTAGTTCCACTCCCTTACTGATGTCTCCTTTTAGAAAATTGTCTAGTGATTTGTGCATTAGAGGTTAAGACTTATAAATATGAAAAATGATAAAGGCTGGTATAAATATATAAATTAGTATTTTAGTTAAAGCCATGTTGATAGATAAAGTTATCAGACCACGCGCTTGTAAGCATTCAAAACTGCCGCCTCCATTACTGTCTCCGAGTCTGCTAGCCAAGCGCCTTACTGGCAAAGAGACCACTCCCTCCTAACCCAGGAGATTTAAGCTCTCCCCTGCATCAAGACGTGGGAAACAGAAACCAGTTGGACCATGTTGCATCACGGGAAATGTAGTTTTGATACATTTCCCTTGTCCATAGAAATATATACACTTTTAGAATGGCATTCCCCAAATTTCACTTTTACAGACTCAAACCCAGGTCCTCCTGACTCTCTATCATTAAAACAGGATTCTTGAAATATAGAAAAGTACTGCACTAAGGAAGATCAATTTGATAGCTGAGTAGAAGATGGACCCCAGTGGCAAAAGATTGAAGGCAGAGAACTCAATACAGAATAGAGAACTATTCCGGGCAGGAGGTATAAGTGCCTGCATTAAGTTGGTGGGAATGTCACAGGAGAGAAGAGGACACATATGAGAGTTATTACAAAGGGAGAGCCATAGGATACAGCAACTAATTAGATAGGGGAGAAGGGGATGCAGGAGGAGTGGAGGATAGCATCTATATTGTGGGCCTGCAACATTAGGAAGATGGTGGTACACTCCACAGTAAGAGAGAAATTAGAAAGAGAAGTAAGAAAATGTAATTATTTCAGTTTGGGACATGAGTTTTAGATGTCAATAGGATCACCAATATGAGAAGTCTAATAGAAGGGAGATGCAAGACTAGAGGTCAAGAAAGAATCATCTTCATAGTAATAATACTTGAGGGGGCAGCTGAGTGACTCAGTGGATTGAGAGCCAGGACTAGAGATGGGAGGTCCTAGGTCCAAATCTAGCCTCAGATACTTCCCAGCTGTGTGACCTTGGGCAAGTCAATTAACTCCCATTGCCTAGCCCTTAATGCCCTTCTGCCTTTGAACCAATACACAGCATTAATTCTAAGATGAAAGGTAAGGGGTGAGAGAGAGAGAAAAAAAAATACTTGACTCCATGGGAACTGATGATATCACCAAGAGAGATAGGAGAGAGAGAAGATAAAAGGGTCAAGGGCAGAGCCTCAGAAAACACTCACAGTTAGCAGATATGACACATGTCAGTGATGATGAATCTTTTAGAGAGGTGAGTGGTGTGAAAAATGTCATTAGGCATTCGTGGAGAGAGTGGGAGGAGCAGCCCAGCCCTGCATCCCTCTGGCTTTCACATAATGAACTCTGATGAACTCTATGCTGTGGCAACAATGCACATGCCAACCGAGAGGGCTCTGAGTGTTCCCTCTGGCACACATGCCACAGGTTTGCCACCATGGACCTAGGTGAAGATGCAGTAGAACTGACTGAGAAAGAACAGTCAGACAGGCAGGACTAGGAGAGAAAACATTCATTGTCATGAAAACCTTTTGAGACAAGAATATCAAGGAGAAAAGTGTCAAAGCCTTCAAAAAGATTGAGAAGGATGTGTGTTGAGAAAAAAAGACTAGTGAGGAAGGCCTGAGTTCAAATCCAGGCTCAGACATTTACTAGCATTGTGACTCTGAACAATTCACTTAACCCTGTTTGCTTCACTTTCCTTATCTCTCAAATGGGCTGGAGAAGGAAATGGCAAAACATTCCAGTATCTTTGCAAACAAACAAACAAAGAAACAAACAAACAAACAAAAATGTGGTCACAAAGAGTTAGATATGACTGAAAATGACTGAACAAAAAAGTGATGTTGGAAGCCAGGCTACAGAGAGTTAATAAAAAAGCAAAAGGATAGAAAGTCACCAATTATAGATGACTTCCTCAAGGAGTATAGCCACAAACATGAACAGAATTATAGAATAGTACCTAGAGTCCCTGGAAGTATTTAAAAAGAACTTGGAGCCTTATGATTATAGAAGGATATCCCTATCCTGCCAATGGGAAAGAAGGTTATACTAAGATTCTATTATGTTCAGTTTCATAATAAGTAGGAAGTAATGCAACTTTTCAAATCATTTTTAAGGTCTTCAGGGCCACAAAAATTTCCACTAGCATGCAGTTTTCAAATGCCTTTGGTCAGATTTAATCAATAACTCTTCCTTCCCTCCCTTCCTCCTCACCCCAGCCCCTTCCAGTTACACTCACCTCTTCCTGTTCCCCATATCATTCATTTAGCTTAGAGATTTTGAGCATCTGCTTGCAGTAAATATACGCCAAAGTCTGCCAAATACACTGACAGCCTTAAAAATAATAGAAAGGAGAGGCAGGATTTATTCAGTTTATTTTAAACCCTAGCGATATAAGAAAAGCATTCTCCAACAGAATTGTTTCTATTTGTTCCAAGGTATTTTTCTTTGGTCTTGTTAGGTTTGTGTCTATGTGTAAAATAAAGATAAAGATCAGACTTTGGAGCTAATATTACTGTTAGATTCTCCTAGGAGATATAAACTCTACCATTTATGAAACAGCTTTTATGGAATTATAGAAGTCCTCACTTCTAGAGGTCATCAGAAGAGTCACTAACAAAGAGAATTTCATAACACTTGTAGTTCTTGTCTGATAACTCCTGTACTTAACCACCAGGGACAAGCTCACGGATTCCCAAGATGCCACAGGCACCACAGGGAACAGAACATCTACAGTCCAACTCCTTGGAGTATCCCATTACATTATTTAACTCAAAATATATCCCACTCTATTTCCTTTTTTCCTACATAGACAAGTGTAAATGTGTGGATTGAAATCCCTTTAAGAATTTATCTTTTTTAGATCTTTACATGTTGTAAAACTGTGAGAAGCTCATTTAGTTTTGAGCCATTGCATGACCACATTTATGAAAAGGTCAGGTTTAGGCACGGGGAATTTACAGAGATTATGAATTTCCCTCTAGACCTAGATGCTCTCTGTACCATTTCTCTAGCCATTCATTTGCAAGGACTCACTCTCTGGTCTTTTCCTTGCCAGCCATATTGCTCCATCAAGGTGCATTTATATCACCTCTCTTTTCCAGCTCCTTTTTGTCTTACTGCCTTACTCCATTAGAAAGGATGATCCTTGAAGGCAAAGATCTTTTTTATTTGTTTGTATTTGCATTGCTTTGCATTCCTATTACTTAGCACATTGCCTGTCACTTAATAAAAGCTTTGCCTATCTATCTTTCTATCATCCATTTGCCTATCTGTCTTATAGGAAAGACAACCAAAATTTGGCAAATCCTAAATCCTGTAGCTACTTGGCAAACATCCATTAACTGGTTTAGCCTACAAAGATGAAAACAAACAAACAAAAAAACCACCTTGCATTCCATCTTAGAATCTGTTTATTGGTTCCAAGGCAGCAGCGTGGTAAGACTTTGCTAGGGTCACATAGCTAGGAAGTTTCTGAGGTCAAATTTGAACTCAGGACTTCCCATCTCTAAGCCTGGTTCTCAATCCACTGAGCCACAAAGATTTGAGTTGCAGAGTTAAGACTCTGAGAGAATAGAACTAAGGAAGTTTCTACCAGTCCTAGGGTAAGGGGTCATGCTCTTTTTGAAAGAGTAGGACCTTAGTCAAGGATATAAACTACGGTAGAGGTTATCACCAAGCAGCATCCAGTGCTACAGTGTCCAGAAAAGAAGGGTCTGGTGGAGACAGTAAAACCAAGGTCAGTGACAACAGCATTTACATATAGGTGCTCAATTTGGGTGCTACCAGGTATAGCCTAGAGTCAGTGAGGATGTTTTTGTTGTCACTAATCCACTATTATTGTTGTTTAGTCATTTCCATCATGTCCAACTCTTCATCATCCCTTTTGGAGTTTTCTTAGCAAAGATGCTAGAGTGGTTTACTATTTCCTTCTCCAACAAATTTGAGAGATGAGAAAACTGAGGCAAATCAGGCTAAGTGATTTGCCCATAATTTTATAGCTATTATCTAAGGCCAGGTTTGAACTTAAGTCCTCCTGACTCAAGACCCAACAATATCCACTGCACAATCTAGCTACCTTGTCTCACTGACCTACAAGTGTGAGTTGAGGGGAAGCTCCAAAGAAGAACTATTATATAAATAACTGTGGAATGCAGAACAAATATGTTCTCACTGAAGAAAAACTATTCTTGCTCAGGCAGAAGAAAGAACTTTAAAGAACTTTAAAAAGCTCTAGAGAACTACTTGGGCTAAAAGTAAAATAGAAATGCCACACTGATTCTAGGTTGCAACAAAAGTAAGCATCTGTATTTAAGTTCTGTCTGTAGCTCCCCCAAGGTATCCTGTTTCTATTCTTGAGCCAAGTTTTCCTTGACTATAAGAAAATAGCTTGTTCAAGAGTAGAATACTGATGAAAAGCTTTTTCTGGTTATCTTCTAACTACCACAAAAACACTAACACCAGTTATCTCCAACTGGCCAAAAATTCTTTTGGTCATCTTCCAGACCTGACCTTAAGTTCATTGCCCAAATTTCCTTAAGTCAATCCTAATTCCTTTTTATCAAACCAAGCAGTATTATTTGTGTGTGTGACTTAATTAAACAAGCTAGCAATTCAAGAAAAAAATAGGAAATGGATAAAAGAACAGACTCTTAGCATTTCCTAAGGAATTTTAACTGATCTAAGTCAGTGACAACAATGAGACCTATAAACTCCAGGAACCAACAAATACTTTACCTGTGAAAATTAGTGATAGCCAATACAACACTGGTTTAAAATATAATTTCGTGTTTTTATACCTTAAAAAGGAGGAATAGTGGAAGTTGTAGACAGTATCAGTTCATAAAATATAAAGATACAAGAATGGAGGAAGGAGGAAGAAAGTTGATGAAAGACCTAACTAAGACATCCTCTTGAAGGCATTTAGTGATTAAGTTGGAATGAGAAAAGTGAACAGATAAAAAATAAGCAACATCAATTTTAAAAAATCCTGCAGCAAACTCTTTTCCTCATCAATAGAGCCATTTGTGTTCTTACATCAGATTGTCCACTACACTTCATGAAGAAGTGCTCCATTGGTATCCATGCCATGTCAACAAGCCTGAAGGAAGGTGATAAGCACAAAGGGAGATGACTGGGCAAATCCTCTCCCTTCTTCTTATTTTTCATGAGTACATAAATAAGCCACGCAGGATGAGAAATCCTGGTTAGACTGTGATCCATAGTATAGGAAGAAGTATTTCCATCAATGAAGTTATAGATCCATTGAAATTTATCAAATTGCCAAGAGTTTATTGATTTGAACTGTATATCTTAATGATGAGCATAGATAGAATACCAGTGATGGCTAGTAGTTTTAATCAGTAATCATTTTGTCCCAGTGACATATGTAATAAGAGTTTGAAGAGTCAAGATGACCATATAATTCTGATTAGAATTCACAGCTATCTCACGTCTGCTTTAAAAAAGCACTGGCTGGAAAACAGTTTCAAAATTAGTTTTGAAACTATATGATTACAGAGGTTTTGTGGGATCTCTACATTTTCAACAACTGTATTGCACTTATTTCAAGATGAGAAGAATCTCACAAACTCATAGAATCAAAGAGCATAAAGGGACCCCAGAGTCCATGAAACATAATCTTCGCTTCAACAAGAATTCCTTTCTTCAGTGTATCTGAAAAAAGGTCATCTAGTTTCTACATGAAGCACCCCCACCCCCACTGCAGATGAACTCATTACCTCCTCAGGAATCCCATTCCATTTTTAGATGTCTCTCATTGGTAGGAAATGTTATTGTAAAGTCAATCCATACACAAAACACAACTATGTTTCAGTGCGTCCTGTGTGCCAAGCACTAGGAATACAAATACAATAACTGCCATTTTTGTCCATCAGCCCTAGTTCAGTCGTCTGAATCCAAACCAAAAATATGTGTGTGCATGTGAATATATAACATGTAAAACACTCTGCTGCCTTAAAGCTCTCGATAAAAGCTAGCTACTATTATTTAAAGTCAACTTAATGGCACAAATATAGAATCAGAAATCAGAATCAGGAAAATCTGAGGCTTCACCTCTCCAGGGTACACATCCCAAGTTCCTTCAAGCCATCTTAATATGGCATGTCCTTTCTCCATCCTCTTCTGTACGTGTTCCAGCTATCCTCAGATGTGCCCAGAACTGAATGCAACCCCCCTTCTTCTATCAAACACATTGTTAGAAGCATACCTCCATCAGTATAAGAAAAGTAAGACACAATTTTGAGAGCTGCTTTGTACTTACTAACATGAGGGAATGAGAGAGGCAAAAGGAGTATGTTTCAGCAGTCCAGAAAATTGAAGTTCCATTATTGTAATATAATGCTGCTATTCCAGTTTCATTTTCTGTTTACCAAACTCCTTATCCAATTCTTCTTTCTACTCACGGGAGCTATAAACTACAGCCTTACTGTAGCTAACTCTTCTGTCTTGGAGTCAATACATAGTATTGACTCCAAGGCAGAAGAGTGGTAAGGGCTAGGCAATGGGGGTTAAGTGACTTGCCCAGGGTCACACAGCTGGGAAGTGTTTGAGATCAGATTTGAACCCAGGACCTCCCATCTCTAGGCCTGGCTCTCAATCCACTGAGCTACCCAGCTGCCCCCCCTGTAGCTAACTCTTAACAGCTATTCTCCAAGTGTGGCCTAAGAATCTCTAGGACCCCCACCCAAAAAAAATAAGGTGATCCACAAGGTCAATATTATTTTCATAATAGTATTGTCATTTTATTTTTAATAGATCAACTATTAATAGATATAACCTACATAAATCACGGTTCAGTGAATTTTAAGAGTGTCAAGCGATTCTGAGACCAAAAAGTTTGAGAACCACTATTATACAACAATATACACACTGTTCTATTTTCAGTGATTTATATCTAACACTAATATGGTGATTCATCCTGAATGAATGAATGAATTTATCAATTGAAAAGCATTTATTAATAAGCCCTTACTATGTGTCAAGCACTGTGATAAACTCCGAGGTTAAAAATACAGAAACAAAGAAGACAGCTCTTGCCTTAAAGAGCTTTTTTCTAAAGAAGGTAATAAGCATAAGCAAATGTGTGTTGGTAAATGTTTAACAATCAGCTCTCAAAAAAAAGTACCTAGAAAAATAGTTAAACACAAGTTTAATCTGCAGTATTAACATTTCTCTGTCTTTGGACACACTTTGTGGAACCACTGGGAGTTAAATTAACACACCCTTTAGAGAAGCAGTGATAGCTGATTTGATGGTGGCTTCAGAAAAAAAAGGGGGGGATCACAGAGATAAAGCGTAATCAGTATGCCCTCAGTAAAGCAGCTGGTGGAAAGATGGCCAGGGAGTGACATGAAACAAGGCTAGGTCAAAACCTAGATGCAGTGACCGACATGAAGCAGCCACCAATCAAAACATTAGGGCCCCAGAATGGGGGTTCCTGGGGTAAAAGGTTAAATCCTCCAGCATATGATGCCTTATTTTGATGGCCAGGGAATGAGAAGATTGTGGAAAACTGGACTTAGATATAATAATAGGCTTTTTGACTAGAATGAAAGGATTCCAGGTGTCTGTGTGTGTGGTTTTTGTTAGGGGCATTTCATTCCTTGCCAAAAGTTAATCTATTAATGCTATGTTTTAAGTCAAGTCCACAATCCAAATCTCATTTTCCCAACATTCACATTAATTGGA
This sequence comes from Gracilinanus agilis, assembly GCF_016433145.1. NCBI lineage: Eukaryota > Metazoa > Chordata > Mammalia > Didelphimorphia > Didelphidae > Gracilinanus > Gracilinanus agilis. The sequence continues at coordinate 266,010,247 of NC_058134.1, forward strand.
TAGTGTCAGGTACCTTTACTAAGTGTATAATATATAATTACAAAGAAACAAAATGTGGACTATCTAAAGTTAAAGAACATGTAGGTTTCTTCTACTTTAAACTGCTCAGGTACTTTTTAGAAGTATCTACCTATAGAAATATCATAAGCAAAGGCAGTTTATTGGTTAGAAATAATGGCAATGCTTCCATAAGATACCTATGGCTTTATCTTTCTATGTGTGTATGTGTATTTTCTCCACTGATGCAAATCACAAACTTTCCATAGCAAGAGGTAATCTATTTTATGTCACGGAACCCTTTAGCAGGCTTGGTAAAACCCAAAGACCCCTTTTTAAAATGTTTTAAAAGCATAAAATAAGATTCATAGAATTACAAAGGATACAGATTATATCAAAATATAGTTATCAAAGTACTTTCTTAAAATTCATGTTCTATGCTTTAATAAAAATTATCATCAGTTGTCAAGGCCTAAAATCTTATTGCCTCATGGTCAGTTCTCTGGATGAGCCTCTCCACACCTAGTTAAGCTGGTCCTTCAGATAAAGAGCACAGAATCTCTTACTAGTCTATACTCAAAGCTTTTCCAGCTTGATAGGATTTTCCAGAATTGGGACTCCATCAACAAATCAACAGAAATTTATTAAGCACCTACTAGATGGACAAGAATTTTGTTAAGTAACAATTAAAAGTTGCTTCCAAATGGAAAAATAATGGTGATTATAATGATGAAAAAAAGAAGCTAGCAAATTCTCTTTTCTCTTAATCAAGGGTCTGCAATCACGGCCTGCAGGAAACATGAAAAAGAATAGGCAGCAGGCCATGGTTTGTATACCCTTGCTCTAAATCACTCAAGGAAACACTCATTGCTGTCTTTAGATGCCCATCATATTTCAAGTTTTTTCTTTATAATATGATCAAATAAGTTATTTATTCTTCAGCATGCCCTTTTTATCTGTGGGGACAGGTAATATAGCCAATCAGATCATTGTTGGTCATTATAATTCAAGACCAAAATAATTGGTTTGTTAAGTGATGTGAATCATTATCAATAATTATTAGCCTAAAGATTGGGACACTAATGTATTGCTGGTGGAGTTGTGAATTGATCCAACAATTCTGGAATGTAATTTGGAACTATGCCCAAAAGGCTATAAAAGACTGTCTGCCCTTTGATCCAGCCATACCACTGTTGGATTTGTACTTCAAAGAGATCATAGGTAAAAATACTTGTACAAAAATATTCATAGCCGTGCTCTTTGTGGTGGCAAAAAAAAATTGGAAAATTAGAGAATGTCCTTCTATTGGGGAATGGCTGAACAAATTGTAGTATCTGATGGTGATGGAATACTATTGTGCTCAAAGGAATAATGAACTGGAGGAATTCCATGTGAACTGGAATGACTTCCAGGAATTGATACAGAATGAAAGGAACAGAACCGAACATTATACACAGAGACTGATACACTGAGGTATAATCCAATGTAATAGACTTCTCTACTAGCAGCAATGCAATGAGCCAGAACAATTTTGAGGGACTTATGAGAAAGAACACTATCCACATCCAGAGAAAGAACTGTGGGAGTAGAAACACAGAAGAAAAACAACTGCTTGAACACATGGGTTGATGGGGATATGATTTGGGATGTAGACTCTAAACGACCACCTCATTGCAACTATCAATAATATGGAAATAGGATTTGATCAATGTAACATGTAAAACCCAGTGGAATTGAACATTGGCTACAGGGAGTAGAGGGGGTTTGGTGGGGAGGGAAAGAACATGAATCATGTAACCATGGAAAAATATTCTAAAAAAATAAAATAGTTAAAAAATAATAATTATTATTAGCCTACCAAATGACCAGATAAATGATGAAGAATAAAATCAACAAAAGGATCAGTCCTTTGATGATTTCTCAGTTGTATGATATAATGAAACATGAATAAAAATAAGAAGAATGTTGGTTTTAATAAGTAATATCTTTGTTTTTTGAAATATTTTTCTTTATTTTATCATAATAGCAAATTTTCATGTAAGTTTTCCAAAGTTATATGATTCATGCTATTTCCCTCCTTTTCTGCCCTCCCCCTGCCTAGAGTTGACAAGCAATTCAACCTGAGTTATATATATGTTATCACACAAAACTTATATTTTCTTCTGCATTTCTACTCCTACAGTTTTTTCTCTAGAGGTGAAGAGCATTTTTTTTCATAAGTCCCTCAGAATTGTCCTTGATCCTTGTGTTGCTGTTAATAGCAGTCTATCACATTTGATTGTTCCACAGTATTTCAGTTACTGTGCATAATGTTCTCCTGGATTTAGAAGCCATCTCTTTGAAAGAATGGTTGTATGTTGGTTGTAATCCCTATAGAAGAATCAGCCATTACTTAGGGTTTTTAGATCAAATGATAATTTTATTTTTTTTTCTTTCTTTGCAGGGGTGGGATGGTTCAGACAAGTGAACAATATGAATTTGTTCATCATGCACTGAGTCTCTATGAAAGTAGGCTATCTGCAGAAACTGTCCAGTGAAACGTCGAAGATTCAATTGAGTAACAGTGTCTCAAAGGAATACAATTTGTTGCCTACCAGTGGCTTCATCCAGGAGCTTCCTGGGATAGGAAAACAATAATGGAAAGCTCAAAAGCCAGTCTGTGATGTGGATTATGAAAGACTTGAAAAATTAAGTAATTACAAGACCTTGCCTGTATATGAATGTATTTGTAAGCTGCCCAAAAATGACTTTAAAGAAGGTACTATGTTGATGGGGTAATGGATTTCACATACATCATCAAGGACATTTTTCTGTGATGACTCTGCCATACAGAATATATATGTAAACCTGCTGAAGTCAGTTGGCTATTGAAATAACCTCTGAAGAAATGATTATTGAGTGTATAGTTGCTTTAAAGTTTGCAAAAATGTGTCTTGTGAATGGACTGTCAGCTGTTAAACTGTACCTGTCTTAAGTGCTATTATTATTATGATGATGATGATGATAATGATGATGTGGTGAGCTCATTCTTCAGCCACCAGAATCTTGCTGCTAAAGTTGCAAGTGAAAGACAATGAATTTTTCATAGAGAAATGCTCGTTTTTGAAAATAATACATCAAGAGCAGTAACTCTTTTATATGAAAATGTGTTCTTGATCTTATGTATTGGTATGTATTTATAGTAGCCTCTATCAATCTATTACAGAGCACAATGTTTGTCATTTGGTGTGTGTATGCGTGTGTGAGTGTATTAATTAATTATTCTATATTATTGTCTTAGAAGACTGCTTCTGCTCCAAAGTTCAATCCAGTGTGTTTGTAAATTGTGAGTCCTTTTACTTTTAAAGAAAACTTTATAGACTTGGAAATTCCAAGGGTTTTAAATACACATCAGTCTTTTACTAAGAGGGAATTTTTGAAAATGCTGTCTACCTACAGCCTTTCTCTCTTTTCCAAATAGCAATGGATGAACTTGGGAATACTGCAAACTGCTCTCTTGAGGAAGGTTGCTGGGGTCAGTCCTTCTATTTCTATGGAGATCTCATCTTGTAGAGATATTTGGAACAGCTGTAATTATGTTCAGCAAAACTCTGTGACCTGTTCAGTTATATAAGATTTCAATGCAGTAATGATGTTGATTTTGCTTCATACTGCCAATAAACTCACTTGATACTAAATATTGAGTGAATCATTTACTTTCCTCCATTCTTGACCCCAAGAAACAAACTGCTTAGTTTTTAGAAGCCTTGGGTGGGCAAATGTCATCCTATGATACCCATTTCACTTCAATTTGACTGTTTCTAATTCTGTCTGTTAGAATTTTCAGTTGCCTCTTATGTCATTTTCAGAAGGGATAAAGAACCTGAAAATAAGGATCATTGCCATAGGATTTTTCTTTTCCCTTGATAAGTTGCTAGCCTATCATTACCCAAACACTCAATGTTTATAGTTTTTTATCACTTGTCATAGATCCTCATAAATTACATGGTTTGTGTTTATTCAGCAAAATTCACATCACCTGCAGAGATGTAATGGTAGACAAACATTCATCTAATTTGGAGAGATTATAGTCCTTTCCTTCATTAGCTCTTTAGGTAAAGGAGACTCCATCTGTCAAAATGACTTTGGGTGCAGACTCAGTGGTTTGTCTACTCTTTATGTCTGGAAATTTTTTTGTCTGCATAAAAAAAGGGGATAGTCATAGTTCACTTCATTCTAAGGAAACAGACGAAAGGACAATCTGGTATAAAACTCCCCCAAACAATTGAATAGAAGGAAGTGCTCGTCACTGACTTTTCCCCCCCACCATGAAGGCACATTTCCTTCCTAGCCTTTGCTTCTCTTATCTGGGAGGATTTTTCTCCCCCCCCAAGTGAAGCATGAAGAGTTGTTAAGTCGAAAATGGAGCCTATATTTTACATGCTGATTTTTACCTTCGTGATCTTTGGGAATTCAGGTAAGTGAAATTACCCTCAGAGTATCAGAGGCATTTCTTCCCCATCTAGCTGACAATGCCCTGGGCTTTTAAAAATGTCTGAAATGTGACGGAAATGGAGCCTGTTCTCTTCATTCTATCCAGGGACGATGAGGGAAGGGATTGGAAAGGGCCAAGTATACCAGTCCTGTTTAGATTTTTTTTACAAAAGAAAATAAACCTTCTGCTTGAATTCCACATAAACTTTTATTTCTCCCAGAAAGACATGGTAATAACATACCAGTGTGCTAAAGTACCTTGAGGAGGAGGAGATATTATTAATATTTATTAACAGTTTGTAATATGTCCAATGTTCAGAGGATTTTTCTCAAGACCTGACTATACTTAATTATAAGAAACTTTTAAAAAGAACCCTTTAAAATATAATCAAAGGGGATATGGTAATTATACTTTATTTGGGAAGGCTGGAGATTTGGCCAAAATGGGGGAGGGGTGGTGGGTGGTGAGGAAGAGAGCACTAAAAATTGTTGTTGGCTTTGAATCTATGTATAAGTGTCTAATCTTAACTACCCTGTTTTAAAAATAATTGGATAGTTTAAAAAATAATTATTTTTTTCTAATTCATATGAATTAGTATTTTAGGGATTATAGTATAAAGTTGGTAAAAAAAATTAAGAGAAATGGAAACATAATTGAGAAATTAAGGAATAAAATTTTATGTGCTATAATTAAAACTATGCCTGGACTAGTCAATAATGTATTAATTAACTAGGGAGGGCATATTTGACAATGGGTGTTTTTCCATCCCTTTCCTGACTCAATTTATATTCAAAATAATTTTCAATGTGGGAATATATAAATTGAGGCAAAGGGGGTTTCTCTGGAGTGGGGGAAAGGGATAAGATGGAAAAAGTAGGTGTATTTAGTGAAAAAGGAACATGAATTTTCCTGAATTTCTATATCCTGAATCTAGCTAAAGGGTCAATCCAAATTTCTAGGATGATTTGTTTTTCCTCCAAGTTTCATTTTATTATTGGTTTAGAAAAAAATATGTATTTTCTTTCCTTTCCTGATGGTAAACTGGATGAAAGTAAAATAAAAGGGAGTTACTGAGATTTTTTGATATTTTAAAATATTCTCATGACGTTAAGCCATTTCAATTAAGTCTGAGTATATATACTGAAATAAAGCAAAAGGAATTTTTCTCTTCTTTAATATTTTCTTTTGAGGGGTTTATGATTTATTTTAAGTGGACCAAGCCTATATTATATTTTTATGGGATTTTCCATCTTCCAGAGGGTTTTCAGATTATCCACGTTCGGAAACAACAATGCCTTTATGAAAATAAGAGAGTATCTGTGGCCTTGTGCAATGTGACCAGTCAAAATCAACAGTGGATGTGGACAGAGGATGAAAAACTTCTCCATGTTAAATCTTCCCAGTGTCTGGGCATCTCCTCCTTAGCTTACCGTTCTCCAGCTGCCATCTTCCTCAACTGTTCTCAGGCACCCACATGGAACTGCCATGATAAAGAAGGATTCCTGGAGGTCACAAATTCCTCCTTCTTCCTCAAGAAGCAAGGCAACAGGGTAGTGGTCAAGAAGGACAGAAAATACCTCGATAGCTGGATGAAAATAGATGTCAATGAGAAAGGAGAATCTACCAATGAAAGTCTGTGCTTAAAGAAAGGTGAGCCACTCCTTTAAGGATGAATCCCAAAAGTTCTTATAGATGCCTTTTTTTTTTTTAACCCTTACCTTCTGTCTTAGAATCAATACTAAATATTGGTTCCAGAGCAGAATAGTAGTAGGGGCTAGGCAATGGGGGTTAAGTGACTTGCCCAGGGTCACACAGCTAGGAAGTATCTGAGGTCAGATTTGAACCGAGGACTTCCCGTCTGCTAAATATCTTTTTTAAATGCAAGAAAACTCTACAGCTTAGATCTAGTTAGGAGAAGATTCATATTAGCTGAACTAATAGTCATATTTTAAGTCATATTTTAAAGGTTTAATGGAGTCCGCAACCTCACTAATATGGGCAAAAATTTTCCTCCTTGAGAAAAAAATACATTTATATCTGTGCATTTATGTTTATATATATAGATACATATATCCCCACATTTATATATATATATTTCATATATATAATGCATCCCCATATTTATATATATAATATAAATATAAAAGTAAATATATATAAATGTGGGGATATATATTATATATATGTAATATATTTTATATAATATGTATATATGTATATATATATATATAAATGTGTCGATATAAACATTACCATGGCTAATGGCTGTAAACCATTAATCTATGTTGAGGAGGATAGATAGATGTCTGGATGAGATTATTTTCTTAAGAAATTTTTCTTTAAAAGATTACATTTATATATGTGCATATGTGCATGGTTTTACATGTAAATGTGTGAATATAAATGAACTATGGCTAAAGGTCATCAATCATCAATCTCTGTTGAAAAAGACACGTGTGTGTTTATGATGTATGCCATTATGTATGACCGTGTACACATATGTAAAATGTGTCACTATATATGAACTACAGCTAAAGTCCATCAGCCATCAATATATGTTGAGGAAATGAAACATTTGCATATGTATGGGTTGACACTTCTCAGCCTTACAGGCTATTTATTTAACTGATGATTGCTGTTCTCATTAGAATCACCCAGAACACCAAAATGGTATTTGTTGAATTTGACCAAATGGTACATTTTGTTTTGGGGGGAATCTTTTCTTTTTCTTCAGTGGTCTTCATTTTGCTAAGAGCCTTTCATTGTAAACAGATGAATAAATAAATGTTTAGGATGAGAATAGAAATGATACTGACAAATCAAAATCCACTGAGTTGCTGATCTAGGTAAGAACATATCTAAATACTTGTAGACCCATAATCTCACGCGTACGCATTTCATATACACGTATACACTGAGATTTAGTTGAATTTAGAACTGAATTTTCTCATTTGTCGATGATGTTGGACTGGATTAGATGGCTTCTAAAGTAGGGACTTCACCTCTAAATCTAGATCTTATGACCCAAGACCATTGCTTCACTTTCTCCCAGTCTCCTTTCTATCATTTTGGTCCTTATTTGCACTTCCCATAAGTGGGGGGATACAGAGAGAGGAGCAGGAAAAGAATAACACAGTTCTGTTTCAGATATAAATTCCTTGGTCTCAGGTCTGTCTGGCCCATCCCACTTTTTATGTTTTGCTTCATTTCCTTCATTCAACAAAAGCATTTATTAAATACCTAACGTATACATAGCTTTGTACTATCCATTTACATTCTCCAAATAAGATATAGTAAACAACCAGCAAGGTGATACACTGGATACAGCGTTGGACCTGCAGTCAGGAAAATCTGAGTTAAAATCCAGCCTCAAACACTTATTAGCTATTTGACCATGGCCAAGTCACTTACCCATTTGTCTCAATTTCTTCATCTATAAAAGGAGCTGGAGAAGGAAATGGTAAATCACTCCAATATCTTTGCCAAGAAAACCCCAATTGAGGTCATGAAGTCAGACACAACTGAAACAACTAAACAACAAAACAACCAAAGCTCCAAATGGCTTTATTAAAGTAGTTAAAGAAACACCTAATTACTGATAAATTGTCAAGATTAGTGAGGTTTAAAGGGGGAAAGAGGTAGTTCAGTGATAGAGTGAGAATGAAAGACAACAGGTAGACAGTCCAAGAATGAGAAGTGGGTCCTCTGTGAAGGACTGACCAAGGGCTATGAATGAGAATTATCTAGAAGAAAAAGGTGTGGTGAATTGGCCAGCTACACTGCTAGAGAGAGAATCCACAGAGATGAGATGAGGTGTCAGGGAAACATCAAATTATTGATGCTGACTTGATCCAGTTGGTGTTCATCTTCATTCTCGCTAACCAACCTTTGTAAACGTCTTCTCTCCAAAGTGATAGAGAACAAATTGTATTGGTTAAAACTCTAAACTGTATCATGCATGCCTAAAAGTGGAATATATTTGGTGGGTGGAAGGGGAGGGGAAAAGGAGACTCATCAAGTTTCCCTTCATCACCCCTATGATTCAATGAAAGATGAAAAATCAGTCTTCCCTTTTTTGCTTTAAGAAAAGCTTCCTATTTCTACACAATTCTTATGGGAAAGTATACCTCATCTAGAACCAAAGGTACAGCAAGAAGGGATATTGCCCAGCCTGGCCACCTGACATGTTTGAAACATTTACACTTTAGAAAAATATATAATATTGCTTGCTTAGAGAAAAGTCAGGACTGGTTAGCCAGTCTCCAACTCTCTAAATGAAGTTCAAATACTGCCTTAGATAATGTAGTGAATGTTTACACTTTGGAAAATGGAAGAAATGTTCCTAGTATATTGGATCCTTTAAAAACATCATTCTTTTCAATTAATTAAAAATAATAAGGGTACCACAGCTGTTTTTCTGTGAGAACTGAAGCCATGTCTCCAGAATGCTAAAACATGTGGACAAAAAGTGGGACATTCAGTCAATCATTGGAATACCCTGTCAACATGATGACAAACATCTGGGCATTTGGAAACATCCAGATGTTTGGCATTGTACCAATGTCCAAGTGATTGCCTGAATTTTTAACTTTTCATCCACATTTATTAGCATTGTATGGAAACAGACAGTGTTATATAACAAACTGTGCTCTATTAAAAAATTATCTTGCTGTTTCATTGTATAGGCTCATAAATAGCAATAATCAGGAATATTCTAATCAATATGGCATACTATGAAAAGGAATAAGTAAAAAAATAGGCTTTTTATTTAATATTTCATTTTAGATAATCACTATCCCCGTAGGCTTTTAAGGTAGTATAATTTGATCTTCTAGAAAGGGCTAAACATAAGGCATGAAGAAATTAGTAGGAGAAAGCTATTTTAGACCCCATCCTTGCCATTGTAGAACAAAGCAATTTTATGTCAGGAATGTTGGCTTGGCTAATCTTTCACTTCTTACCCAACCAAATGAAATTTTTAAAACTACTAAACAGTGAAAAAAAGGCATAATGTGATCTCAAGAGGCAGTAATCATCAGGTCTGGTGCCTTCTGTTAGAAAAATTATCATTATTACATATCTGACACAAGAAGAGAGTCTGGGGTTTTTTTTTTGGTATGATTGTTAGAGCAAGGAAATTTGGATCTTTGATTTTATTGGTGTAAAAAGTCCTATATAAGAACTCCTTCAATTGATGAAGAAACTCAATTGGTAACTAATAAATAGTCTTAGACAATTTTATGGGACACTAAGAGATTAAATGATTTGCTGGTTGTCATACCTCTAGTATTTTATATGACCTGAACCAAATTCTAAGGCCATTTGTCTATCAACTGAGTTACATGATCTCTCTTGTCTTCATTAATATAGTAGAATTGGATGTGATTCATTTTCAATAACTCAAGTTTACCAAGTTCCAACTATTCAAAAAAAAAAAAAGAACAGGAAACTTGTAAACAATATAATCTATTTCACCTTCTCCCATAAATTATACACTGAATTTTTAGTTGGGCCTATTGTGTTTTTGTAAATTCAGGCTTATGACAGGCCTATGTGATTGGAAGGAAAAAATTCCTTGCTTCCCCACAAATCTATATGGTGGCTCTACTTTCTTGGGAGTTAGGAATCAGACACCTCAGAAATCATCTAATCCAAAGATTTCAAGCTCAAGTAGAAAGGGATTCCTGGTGCCTGCAGATAGACAAAAGAAATCTAGTATTAATATTTATTGGTGTTCTATTGTATTTTTTAAATTTTTAAATTTTTTGTCTTAGAATTGAAGCTAAGTATCAGTTCCAAGGCAGAAGCGAAGTAAAGGATAGGCAACTGGAGTTAAGTGACTTGCCCAGGATCACACAGCTGGGAAGTATCTGGGGCCAGATTTGAACCTAGGACTTCCTTTATCCAGGACTAGTTCTCTACCACTGAGTCACCTAGTTGCCTCACTTTATTTTATTTTTGTGTTTTTTGTTAAATATTTCCCAAATACATTTTAGTGTAGTTCCAACTTGTAGGAAGGGGCTATCAGACAGTGGGGGTGTGATTTGAGGACCTCCACTTGACTGGAACTCCTTGGCCAAAGTTGCTTACTCCCCCTCCCTACTAGGAAAACATTTGAGGGTATAATTCGGATGGAGGCTCCCCAAACTGGAAGGGCGGTAGAGGAGATGATGTAGGAAGGTGTTAGGAATAGTTTGAATCCTATGTGACTTCTGTCCAATGTTCAGAGCCACTGACCAGCCTCCCCCAAGCACCTCCCAAACTTTTTTCCTCAAGATGGTGAATGGTGTTCTAAAACATCCCTTCAGCCACCCAACGATAGCTCCCTGCTCAAGGTCCCTACTCCAAACTCTAATCAATGTAACTAATATAGCTGAACAGGGATTTATTGTGAAGATAAAGTTTTGGGGGTTCAGGGAAGGGAAAGGATATGGGGAATCAGGAATGAGGGTAAAAGGGATAGCCTTCACTAACAACTATGAACTTCCCCCTGGGGTAGGCAGCACTGGATCTCCTTTGTGGCTTGATCTCAGTACTTGTTCCTCACCCCCTATAATATCCTAATTACTATTCAATAACCTAATACAAAAGGGGAGTAATAGGGATAAATGAATCAAGCAGGATCCAGAAAGGGTCTCCCCTTTGAGCCTGCTTCCCCGCCTTGGGGAATTTGAGCTCTTCGATAAAAAATGGAGAAGTGCAGTGTCAAAGTCTTCTTGGATGATAATTTGAAGCTTGTTGAAATGATGTTGGCAGTTGTGATCTTCAAATAGACTCAAATATAGGGGTACAGAGGAGCCAGATTCACTCCAGAACCAAACACACCCACCTCCCTTCACCTAACCCCCCAGGTCAGAGTTAGCTCAGGAGTGAACTTACAGTTGGAACTCCTCCTCCTCTGGCCCCTTCCTTCACATTGGGATCTTCCAACATCTTCCTGGGGCTGCTCCAAGTTCCATTTCATCTCAGTATTGCAAGCCTTGCTGGTTTTTTTCTGCCCAAGTCCAATCATTCTGTTACACACTCCACTTGGGAGTTTTGTGACCACAGTAACATCTCCTAGTCCAACATCTTTATTTTAAAAGGGAGGAAAATTAAGTTCAGGTAGGGGAACTGATTTACCCAAAGGTCAGGCAGAACCTGAGTCAAGATTTAAACCCATGTCTTCTGATTCTAAAATTAGGACTCTTCCGCTACATAATGCTTCCATACTAGAAGAACAACTGATCCTAGGATTGAAATATGTTGCTTTACCATCAGAGCTATATGTGGCATTGTCTTGCAAATGAAACTCAATTGAACAGGCTCACCTAAAACTCACTTTCAATAACAGAAGATGGGGGCAGGGAGGGAAGACAGATTAGAAACCCCCTACCAATTCAATACCAAATATCCAGGTGTGTAGCAAAAAATAAATCTGTTTTCCAAATGTTTTATCTATATGACACCAGGCATTCATGAAGCTTTTAAAAAGTCTGGAAGATTAAATATTTATATATGGTAGCCAGCTATCTGACATTTGGTACTTGGAACTAGTTCTCTAGTTGTTATCTAGTTACCTAATGTTATCTAGATGTGACCAATATCATTTAGTCCAACTCCTATCTAAAACTTAAACTCCTTTGGCAACCACCAAAGATGGCTATTTAGCATTTACTTAAAGACTTTCTGTGACCAGGAACTCACTACCAGTCAACTGATTGACATTTATTTTTTGAGAGGGTACCAAGTAACAGATAACATGCAGAACTTGCAGATTTGAGTTCACATACTTTCTCTGACACTAACTCTAATACTCTGAGCAAATTAGATGATATCTTTGAGCTTCCGTTTTCCCTTCTCTAAAGTGAAGATAACAAAATCTATTGTGTCTACTTTGCAATTTTGTAGTAAGGTTCAAATGATAACCTATATAAAGTGCTTAGCTAATGTATATATATATATATATGTATATGGACTATGTATGTTTTGCCTTCTGAAGCTGCTTGCATCTTTAATTTTGAATTCTCTGATCAGGGGCAATTTTTCAGCTATTTCACAGATTTTGTTGAACTAGTAAGACATTTTGCTGGGGAGGCTATTTATATAACTATTACTTTATGTTATATTTCATCTTTATTCGAAAATTAATACCCTCCATATTGAACTATTAAAGCAGTCATATGCTAAGAGAGTAAGAGAAAGTACTTTATTAGTGATCATAACAGTTAGAAACTGGGAAGAAAACCCACTGACAAGAAAGAGCAGAATGCAGAGGGACTCTTTTCTAGACTTAGGTCATGGCTCCACTAAATAATTTCACCAGCAAAACGTGAGCTCCTTGAGAATAATGATAGTTTCATATTTGTCGTAATACCTCAATGCCTAACACAACAACTAGCATGCAGTAGATGCTTAATAAATATTCATTTGAATGTTAAATTCAAATAGACTGATCCCCGCACCTGGGATCTGTGCCCCCTGGCTTCCTTGTAGTCTCAACTAAAATCCTTCCTTCTTCATGACACCTTTTTACAGCCTTCTCAATTTTGGTCCCTTCCCTCTAAGATTCCCCACCAATTTATCCTTTCTAGATCTTTTCTGTATATAGTTGTTTGCAAGCTGTCCCCACCATTAGACTGTCTCCACCATTCCACCTCCAGGAGAGCAGGGACTATAGAACACAGTCCTTTCTTTGTATCTCCAGAATTTAGTTCCTAGTGTGAAGATGGGATTAACTCTCCCCAGCCCATTTTAGATTTAATCACCAGAAGTGTATACACACACCTCCCCCCTTACATGCTGGCCCTTACACTAGGCATATAGAAGGTGCTTAATAAATGTTAGTTGACTGATTAAGGTGCATCCCTTCTAGGGTTGTTATTTCTTCAAATACTCTTTTGATGAATTAATTGACTAAAAAGCATTTATTATGCACTTACTGTGTGCCAAACAACTAACCATTAGAAGTCCAATCTTTTTGTGAAGAAGACTGAGATGACTGGCTCGGTTGTGCTTAAATTCTGTCATTCCATTTTCTTAGAAACAAGATTTTCTCAGCTTTCTTCAGTCCTATCAATCTGTAAACTTTCCTAAATGCTCTAAACTGTGCATCTTACTTCTTCCTCCCCCCTTTACTACCTTCAATCCATTGGTTTAGTTAGATAGCTTACAGAAATGTATTCATGCATACACATAAACACAACATAGGATGTCTTTCCTTCTCTACATGTATCTCTACTCCTATTTCTATATCATTTCTTTCTGTCTCTGATCTCTTATCTCTATCTCTGTATTATCTCTCTGTATATCTCTCATCTCTATCTCGGCACATACATATCCTTTTCCTGCCCATCCTCATCACCTTTACTAAAAATGGTCATGAGGAATGAAGATGCATGAGGCTTTAAGATGGATACACCAAAGTAACTTTCACCAAAGGTAGTCAAAATGTTATGATCCATTTTCAGGAACCAAGAATATAGACACAACTATATTCATTGCATATTCTCATTTGCATTTCATTGTTTAACTACCCTATGACTTAGTTTGCCTTTTTGTCAAAGAATGAACTGCATCTAAAACACAGACTGCTAATTCTGCCACCATCGACAAAAAAGGTACCCTGAAGGTTTAATTAATGCAGATTATTTTCTCCTTGCTCTAAAACAATTGTTACTAAGATGAGCCAAACAGATACACTTAAACATCTCCTTAATGCTTTTTAAGTATCATGGAAGGGAGAATATATGCTAAATTAAACACTATCTTCTTCATATTACATAATTAGTATTTGCTCCCCAGGAACTCTCTTTCCCAGCTTCCCATGTTCCTTCTTATATTATGTGCTAACGTAGGGAGGATATAAATTTTGTGTAGCTACACCCTCTCACTCTCTTCCCTTGATCACAAATGGGAAAGTAGATTTTACAAAGGCTTTTACTTTTGTCCTTTTATTCCTTCTACTTCGAGTGATTATAAAATATAATATTTGGAGTTATTTGATATCAATTTTAATCTTACATTGCACTTTTAAGGGGAAATTACAATGATCTTCATGAGAAAGTGTGTGTCATAGTGAACAGAGAGCTGATCTTAAAAGCTGTTAGCCCTTGATTCAAATCCAGCCTCTGGCTGTATAGCTCTGGGTAAGCAATCTAATTTCTCAGTACCCCTAGACAACTCTAAGATTTTAGGTTTCAAAGAAGCTATTGACCTGCATTGGTAAAAGAGTTTCCTCATCTAGGAGCTACTTCTATCAAAGAAGTCACAAATCCAGTTCCTATCCCTATCTCATTGTTATTGTAATGGCACCAAAAGTCCATTCTCTTACTTATTGTCTTGAGTCCTATCATAGATTAATTCAAAAACTATAATACATACATATACATACACCCAGGCACACACATATGTTTTGGGTAAGATAATACATTGGAATCTTAATTAAATACTATCCCTCAGGGACTATATAAGGTAATTACTTTCATAAGATCATAGATTCAGAGTTTGAAAGGACCTTGTTTCTCATATGTAATCAATCCCCATCCCACACATACATACATACATAATCTCATTTTGTAGAAGAGGAAACTAAAATCTAAAAAAGTTGTTTGTCCATGATCACTCAGACTGTAAATTGGAGAGTCAAGATTCAAACCCAAGTTCTTATACTTCAACATACTTTCACTGTACCATGCTGCTACCTACATAGAATAAAAATCCTACTCTCTTCTGAATCTGATTTCAGTTGTTTCATACATATATTCTCTTCAAGCATAGAACCAAGATGATTTTAAAGGTTAATTAAAACTTATTCACAAAGAATATGGAAAATTTTTAAAGTCATTTTACTAAACTCCTCAGATTAGACCTAAGATAAAGATACCTACCTAACCTTCTGTAAGGAAAATGTCATAATGAAGGAAGTATATTAACAATTAAATTAATATTGAAGTTTTTAAACTCTCTGTGTATTTTTCCACTACGTGAATAATTGCCTCTCAATATTGTAAAAATACTAGCCACTATACCATTGAAATATAACATATACCTTTATAAAAATTAATTTTGTACCACTAATACATTCAACTCTCCGATATTTATTTAAGTAGTTTTGTAGTACTTTTCCCATAAGAGTTCAGGATGTATAAATGACTTGTTGGGAGACATAGTAGACATTTCTAGGATGAGGACTTGTACTCCTCCTTTCTTCTTTCAACTCTCAAGGCATGCACAAAAAATATTAATTCATCCCAATCGTGGTTCTCTTTAGTTTATGGCTTAAGTCCACAAGACTAGAGAAACTAGACACTGAGGTTGACATGATTTTCTCATTTCCTAAGTAGCATAATGTGAGTGTTAAAAACATAGACACGAAATAATGGGATATGAGCTGAGAGCCATCCCTAGTTCTTTCTTTGGAAAAATCTTGTGGTTGATGATGGAAAGTGGACCTTTTTGATTTTAAGTTGTGATACATACACACATACATACATATAGCCTATGCAAATGTACATGTTGTATGTGTGTGACTCAAATGAAAGAAAATTGTAGGTCATCTTTAAAAATTGCTTTGAAGAAACTCAAAATCTAATCAAATCTCCTTACTCATAGAAGAGCCATCAGAAAGGATTTCTGAAGTATCCCTCTAATATTCACGGTACTTTTGCTTCATTGATTGCTTTAAATATTTGAGTTGACACATAAAACAATAATGTTCATCTCAGGATGAAACCTCACCAACTGCTACTTATGGTGCAGAGGTAATCATAGGTTGGCATGCTAAGACATTATAATTACATACTAGGTAATCATATTTGGAAGCTTCTGTGTCTCCTAACCCAGTCATTAAATCTTTTTGGAGGGTTGGAGAGCTAAAATTGGCCTCAATGATAGTCATTCCAATGGAGTAGCACAGGGCAAATCTCATTACTACAAACAAAATGTCTTTGAGGATCTTAGAACCCAAGCTAATGATCACTTATTTCAAGCAGCACTAGATAAAACAAAATTGTGCTCCTTCAAATCCTCCTGGAAAGTGAGTGAAGTGTAAGAAAATAAGGGAGAAAACAAACCAAAATCTTTGTCCACCTAAGGAATATGACTGGTTCTACAGAGTCAAATCATCAAGAAATATTTATAAAGTGTCTCCTCTGTGCCAGGCACTGTTCTAGGTAGGTTCTAGGCTGAGAACACAAAGATAAAAATGAATTAGTTCCTGTTCCAAGAGAACTCATATTTTATCAGGAAAGTTATAAGTAGAGAGGGGTTCTAAAAAGTAGAGGGGATCCCTATCTGGACCTGTGATTTCTTTGGTATAGGGAAGACCAGTACCTTACCAATACAATTAAGTGTCTTCTCAGAAACTTAAAGTCTTGAAGAATTATGTAGCCTATTGAAAGGTTAACTGACTTGGTCACAGTCACATGAACAATACAGCCCTGAAATAGCCCTTGAACTCAAATCTTCTGATTTCCAAGCTAGCTCTTTATCCATTAAGCCATGCTGTAAGTCAATAAAGAATAAATATAAAAAAATTCAAGTAGTATAGGGGGAGATTTCACAGGCAGGTAGTAAAAAAGAGGCAAGATTTTCTATAAAAGACAATCTTAGAAGGAAGAAAGAAATACCATGAGAAAGAAGTGAGGAAAGAGTGTTCCAGGCATGAGAGCTACCCCTTGTCAATACGTGGCAGTTGAAGGAGGAGCACAGTAGTGTGCCAGAGGGGGTTTATTTATGTTGAGACTAGAAAGTTCAGTGGTAGCCAAGTTGTGAAGGGCTTTAAAATCTAAGCCAAAAGCAATCCTAGAAGCAACAGGAAACCACTGCAGTGTCATGAGTTAGGAGTGTGACTTGGAGAGTCAGACCTGAGCTCAAGGAAAATCACTTGGGCAACTGAGTGGAGGATGGAGTAGAGAGAGGGAAAGACTCAGTTCAAGGCAAGGATCAATTAAGAAGACATTTCAGTATTTCAGAAGAGAGATGATTAGGGCCTGAACTAAGGTGGTGGCCAGATGAGTCTTAGGGAGAAGTGGATACAAGAAATGTAATGCAGGTAAAAATGTCAATATTTGGTAACTTATTGGATAGATGGATTCAGGGGGAGTGGGGAGGGGAAATAATGCCAAGGCTAGGAATCTGGGGAAGGGGATTAGAAGGATGGTGATGCCACCAATAGAAACAGAGAAGTTTGCAAGAGAAGAAGAGAGTTGAGGTCAGAGGATGGGAAGGAAGATAATAAGTTCTGTTTTATACATGTTGCATTTGAGATGTCTGGGATAGTTCAATATACAATATTTGATACTCAGTTTGTGAGACAAGGATCTTAAGACTGGAGATAAAGATCTGTGCTTTATCTACATGGAAATGATAGTTAAACACTTGGGAGCTGGTGAGGTCACTGAGTAAGAATATAAAGAAATGAATAAGGTTAAGGATGGAATCAGAAAGTATAGAAAGAACAGAAACAAACTAGAAGAGAATGCCCTAAACCACAGTTAGGCAGTGTGAGATGAACAGTCAGCAAAAGACTCAGAAGTGATCAGTTCAGGAGGAAAAAAAACAAAAGATCAAAGAACAGGGGGCAACTGGGTAGCTCAGTGGAGTGAGAGCCAGGCCTAGAGACGGGAGGTCCTAGGTTCAAATCCAGCCTCAGACACTTCCCAGCTGTGTGACTCTGGGCAAGTCACTTGACCTCCATCGCCTACCCTTACCACTCTTCCACCTATAAGTCAATACACAGAAGTTAAGGGTTTAAAATTTAAAAAAAAAAAAAGATCAAAGAACCATAAGAGCCTAGAGAAGAAACCAGAAGGTGGCAAATAATGTCAAATGTAGGAAAGAGACCAGAAAGGACAACAACTGAGAACAGACTGTGAGGTCTGGCAATTAATAGGTCATTGGTAACTTTGCAGAGAACAATTTTAGCTGAGTGAGGAGGTCAGAAGTCAGATTGACAAAGGCTGAGAAAGGAGCTAGAGGAGAGGAAGTAGAAACAGTAAGTATGGACAACTTTTTCAAAGAGTTTGCCTGAGAAAAGGAAAAGAGATATAAACAATAGCTTGAGTTCCTTGTAAAAGTGTTGATCTATTTCAAGGTTGTATGATGTCAAATAAAGGATATTCCAATGAGTTAATAAGTATGTCCAAACTGTGTCCTCCAAGTGGCTGCCTGTGCCCCTAGAAATCTTCCAGTCATAGAATCTTAAAGTGAGAAGAGACCTGAGAGTTCATTTCAGTCATGCCCTATCCCTTCTCCCCAAATATGAGTCCCCTCCAGACAGTCCCAAAGTATTCACTCAAAAAAGGACAAAAAGCTAATTATGCAGAAATGTTCCAGTAAATTCATCCATCAGCTATTACAGCTTCTACACACTACCCTCTGGCTTCTACAAAAGGAAAAAAATGAGGTACTATCTAATGGCAGAGAAAAAGAACTTCCTCTGGCACTATGGAGACAATGGGAACAGGGCTAGTCATTAAAAAATTTTCCCCCAAGGAACAGTTTCCAAACCTTGCATATTTGTATAGGTTTTCATATTCTTCAAATCTTGACCACTGGTATGATGGAGAAGACAGGTTAAACATGGCTGCCTGGCAATAGTTTTAAGGAGTTTCCTAAAGATACTTCTCAGAACTCTACAGTTCTGTGTAGCACAGTTTGAAAAAAAAGCACAGTGATAGAAGATAGGTGAATCCATTACAAAAATCAGTGATAATATATTTTCAAAGCAAATATATATTTATGATATTTATATATGAGACACATATATGCACATAATATATTTGCAAAATAAAGCAACATAAAATAAAATTACTATATATTACTTTTCTTTTCCTTAATTGACTTGCCCAACCCTCAATAGTAAAATAATTAGAATTAAGTTGTAGTTCAGACTTTGTGACTAAATAGTTTGGCAACCTCAGTGAAGTCAATTCATCTGTGGGCCTGTTTCCTTACCAGTAACATGTAAAAATAAATTATTTCTTACATTCCTTCCAGCTTTAGCATTTTATGATTTGATAAATCATATATTTTAGAAAGAAAAGAAAATAGAGTTTCTGTACAAAAACATTGAATGGGTAAGCGGGCAGAAATCATAGCTATTTTCAGATTTGAATAATTGATGCTAGGTAAGATGTATCACTGCTATTTATATAGATGCCCACTACTTTCCAAAGACTGTCCAAAATAAGGATCAATGATAATCAAGACCATCTTTAAAATCTAGAGGTTTTCTCATTTTTCCATTTTCATTCTAGTAATATTCTATTGTATTTTCCCCAATTACATGTAAACTTTTTTAAATATTTGCTTTCAACATTTTGTGAACCAAATTCTTTTCCTCTTTTCCTCTCCTCTTCCCTCCTGAGACAGCAAGTAAAAGTAAATTATACATGTGTTATGCAAATTTCAACAGAGCTCTTGCCATATAATAGATAGAACTGGCCTTAGAGTCAGAAAAACCTGAATTTAAGACCTCTCTCCAAAACACTGGCTCTATGATCCTAGGCAAATTACTTGACTTTTCAACATCCCAGGCAACTCTCTAAAACTATAAATTTCTGAGATAATACTGACCAATAAGTGTCGAAGAAATTCTTCACCTGGAGTTCTTCACCTAGATGAAACCACTGGTCTAATCCACCAAAGATTTTAAGAAATCAACCCAAAACATAGAATTGGAATCTTTCTTGTGTATCTCTATCAAAACTGAGTCACTTTTGATAGTAGCAATTTCAACAACTTTCACTGCTCTAGAAAAAACAGGACACCCTTATGGGTGGTTTTGAAAACAATGATGCAGTGGAGAAAGTACTGACCTCAGAGTCAGGAAGATCTGAGTTCAAATCCTGCCTCCATTAGATTGTAAACTCTTTGAGGGCAGGGACTATCTTTTGACTCTTTTTGTATCCCTGTTGCTTAGCACAGTGCCAGGTACAAAGTAGGCACTCAATAAATGCTTTCTGATTGATTGGACTACAAATTATGTAGAAAGGATCTTAACTTGCATTAGAAAAGGGTACTTTTCCTCATCTGGGAGTTTCTTCTATTAAGGTTATTCCTCTCTGCCCAAGAAGAACTAAAGTCAGATGAGTCAATTTGATCCCACTACACTTCTCAGAACATACTAGACTACTATTGTTTTCCATAGAACTATGGTTAAAAATAAGTATCTGGTTCCCTAACACATCTATGATAAGAGAGCTTTTCTCCTTACTAAGTAAAATTGTTCATTCTGTGGTGAGTCAGTTAAATGTAAGGTTGATTTTAGCCATTATCCTTTATTCCCTTTAGCTCCCCAGGGTGGAGAAGCTTTAGCAAGGATCACTAGAAACACCACTCCTCCAAAGATCACCATCACCACAAATGCTGTTACCTATAACCCCAAGAATCTGCTTCGAAATGTCACAGAGGTCCTCACAAGGGAGGCCACAGAAAATTACCATATAAGCAGCACTGGGGATCCTCATGTGCAGATGACCGGGATTACAGAGAAGCCTTGGACACAGACGACTACCCAGCAGTATCCCAGCACCCCGGCAGAGGTAAGGCAAAGAAAAAAAAGTTTTTAGTATGTGGAGTGTGGTTTACGAAACCTGAAATTTCTGAAGACTCCTTGAAAGGTTAATTATGTTAAAAATGGCACTAAATGAGGAGTGTGATTTCCTTTGGGTTTTCTACCTGCTATATTTGTAAATGCCTGTGTTCTGGGTAAACATAAACCTTTGAAATGTACCTCAAGTTCAAGTATGTTGCAGCACACATAAATAATGCAACTAGCCTAGGATGTTCTTGCAAGAACCTACTTAATTCTCATCTATCTACACAAATCACAGAGCAAAGAGATTATGAGAACATAATGGGTAATCCAAGAATTGTTACCATTTTGTTACTGGACAAGGTAAAAAATGAACAGAGTACTCTCCCCATCTGGGTTCAGTCATCATCTCTACTTCAGGGACGTACCAATCAAGCACTCTGCTCTGAGACAGGTAGAAAAAACCCTACATTCACAAACACACACACACACACACACACACACACACACACACAGGACTCTCTCTCTCTCTCTCTCTCTCTCTCTCTCTCTCTCTCTCTCTCTCTCTCTCTCTCATACTCACATCACACATCATCCACAGATGGAGTGTATAACTGAGAAATATCTGCAAAAAAGATGAATGACCATACACTCAGAGTATTGTTGAATGTAGCCAAAGCCATAACTAAGGCATGCCAATCAAATCTTTATTTCATCACCCCCAAATTTAAAGGACCCTAGCAATATATATGTCTTCACCAACTTAAGACACTCCTGTGCTTGGCACCTAGTTAATGAGGATAAATAGTTAGAATGGAAAATTACCAGATACTTTCTCCTCCAGCAGCCACATCCCAGGTGAGTTCCTCTCTATCCCTCCCCCTAAATCTCTATCCCCAACTGCTTCTTCAGCATGTTTCTTGCTATTTGTTCCAAGAGTTTTCTGCTAGTAGTCATCTGCAAACAGTGCTAGCCATGGTTCTGATCTTAACAATTATCTAATAGACTTTGTTTTTCTCTCTGGACCTGGGTCCCCTGAACTATGTCATATCTTCATGGTTGAAGTACAGAAGAAGATAAGTAGTGAATTTCCAAGATAATTCTGAATGAACCAGGATAATTAAGTTTAAACAAAAGTCCATTACTTTAGTTTAAAATATATTGATTCTCTTAGTTTTTTTAAGTACCACAAAGAATTTTAAATAATCATAATTCCAGACCAAACTTAGTCTGAATTAATGATCATAACACAAGAATTCCACAGAATTCTTCTGAATAGCCCTTTAAAAAATCCAAGTACCAAACCAAAATATATTTTATATTCTACTGGTTTCATAAATCACATAAACATAATATTAGTTGTCATACTGGTATATCACAAATATTATATATGTTGTTATGGAATATTGTTTTGTTGAATATTATACAATCTATATTCAACCTGTTAAATAGCAAAGATGAGGCACTAGGCTTTAGATCTCAAATTTCCTGGCCTTCTCTCACTTTGCAGTGGAGGTATAATAGATGATTTCTAAGGTCCCTCCAAATTCTAAAATTCTACAGTCATTTCAGGTATTAAATACAAGAGAAAATTCTATACCGGAGTAATAAGAGGATGTCCTGGAGCAAGGGTAATAAGGGTAATAATTTTCTGATAATGGCAACCCAAATCAACACTTAGCCATGATGAAAACATATAGGATTGTTCTCTCAAAGTTTCAAAGGCTTGGTGTTTAAGGAACTTGATGGCAAACAGGCTTTGAAATTATCTCATCCACACCTTCAGGGCTCAAGTGATGCTTTTCCTGGAAGCCTCATCAATCTCCAAACAAACCCCTACTTAGGGATTGCTGGCCTTGAACAACAAACAGCAGGGTGATTAGTGTTCAAGGACTTTCTCAAATAAATTATCCAAATTCTTTCATGATCCCCTTCCCTTTCTCTTTCCCTCTCCCTCTATCAGCCCATTTTAAAGGGGTACCAGAATGACACAAAGCCAACAACCACATATACCTTTTACCCTGGAAGTGATTCCAAGGTCTTCTACCCTCATTCAAGTGACAGCTTCTAAGATTGCAGTGTCTCAAGACATGATTGTTACATCATTATTTGAAGCATTTACTTTTATAACAATCAAATATAAACAGCAGTTGTTAGAAAAGGAAAGTCAGCAGTTAAGGAAAAAAAATCTTTGTGAGTAGTGTTAGCAATCATAAGAGGCTCTCCTGTAACAAAGAATGGGCTCCTGGAAAAACACATGAAAGATTGTATTTACAGACTAAGTTTTTAGTTCAGTGAGTGGAAAAATTACTTAAGCTCAGTTAAGATCAGTTATGTATAAAAATTCAAGTCTTTCAACTGTTTTCTTCAACTTACAGAAGATAATCTAATAAACTGAATCTTGCGCTGAATTAGCTGGTTGCCTTTGGGTCACATCCCTTGAGTATAGACAGAGGACATTAAATAGAAAATTTCTCACCTACTGGAAATTGGCCAGTAATTACTTTTTGTGTTCATTTTGAAAATGTTGTTGCATAATTGATTTTAAACTTTTTTCTATATTACATAACATTCTCTTTATGCAAAGAACAGAAAAAGAGAATTGAATATGAAGTCAAGTATCTCTATTATATATAATTTGTATGGGAGTGGGATTTGTATATTTTATATTTGACTGGGGAAATCCAATAATGATCTGCTTTTCAACATCTCCTTCTAAATTAAATTCCACTGTTTGTTTCTAAATGATTTATTGATGATCTCTTTTTTATTTGTTTGGTATTATTATCACTTAGGTCCCTACTCTGAATCCATCACCCACCTCAGAAAAGTTCTCCCATATAAGAAATAAGTATAGTCATGCCAAACAAATCCACACATTGGCTATATTTGAAAATATATATCTCATTCTATGTCTCTAATCTATCACCTCTCTGCCAAGATGCAGGGAGCATGATTCCTCATTTGCCTCTGGACTCATGATTAGTAATTATGTTGACTGAAATTCCTAGGTCATTCATAATTGTTCTTTTTTATGTTTTCGCCATTAAATAAATTGTTGTCATAGTTCTTCTCAGTTCACTCTGTACTAATTCATTGACATCCTCTCAGGTTTCTCTGAATCTATCTATTCATCATTTGATGGCTCAAATTATAGCTCAAAACTATTCCACTGCCTTTACATACAATTGTTCATCCATTGTTAATTGATAGATGCCCTTTCACTCTTTAGTTTCCAGATCTTTACTACCAAAAAATAAGTCCACTATAAACTTTTTTTGCATACAAAGGATTTTTAATTTTCTTTTGATCATTTTGAAGCCTTAGTCTAGTAGTTTTAATTGTCAAATCAATGTTATTTTTTTCAACTTTATTTGTCTCTCCTTTGATATTCAGAACTTCTATTCTTTTGATTGGTTTGGTTTTTTTTAATTTGTTGCTTTTCCAATTTTAGTTCCATGTACAGTTCATTGATTTGTTCTTTCTTTCGCTGATGAAAGTATTTGCATATATGTTATCTCTTTAAACCAGTTTTAGCTATATCTCAAAATGTTTGGTATATTGATTTTTGTTTTCTTTAATGGATTTTGTTATGGTTTCCTTTGATTGCAATGATTTTCTATTTTTCACCTAGCTCAGACCTCAATCTCTGATTTTCACATTTTCCCTTTATAATATCCCCTATGTAAACCTCATAAAATGCTATTTACCTGTTAAAATTAAATAACTTTAAATGTTATATATTTTCCAAGTATAGAAGTAGCTAGTCTGGATACAATTCATTTGGGGATTCTCTAAGAAGTATGCTGAATGAGCTGCTGAAATTTGGGGCATGAAACTTGGGAAGACATCAAAAAGCTATGCAACATGGACTTTGTTGAGATTCTTTAGTACAAGATGTTGCTACAGCACTGAAAAGGAAAATGCTTGGCTCTTCCCAAAGAGCTACTCAAAATTGTAGATACAGACAAAAATGTCAAATACATCAAGTTAATTTGATGGGGTCAGCAAATATTTAGCTAAAGGGGGAAAGAGTAGAGGAGATATATCAGAGCATATCCCATGGAGTTGGGTTTATGCTCTGATCCCTTACTAAAATTATCTGTAAATAAATGGCTCCTTTTGTTTTTCTTAGGCCTTTTGACTAGAATTGTGTCAAAGATGACTAGTGACCAAGACAGAAAAAAACACTTACCAAGTAAGCTATAATAGCTTACATAGAAAAGCTTCATTGTTGTTCAGTCATTTTCAGTCATGTCTGACTCTTTGTGACTCCATTTGGGGTTTTCTTGGCAAAGATGCTAGAGTAGTTTTGCCATTTCCTTCTCTAGCTCCTTTAGCAGATGAGGAAACTGAGGCAAATAGGATTAAGTGACTTGACCAAGGTCACACAACCACTAAGTGTCTGAGGCCAGATTACAACTCATCAGGATGAGTCTTTCTGACTCCAGACTGGGCACTCTATCCATTGAGTCACCTAGCTGCCCAATAGAAAGACGCCATCTTAACTTTTATCAAATATATTTCTGGACTTCCATCAAGAGAGGAAAGAGAAAGCCTTCTTCCCATTTGGAGAAGTTCAAAAAAAGGATGAGTGATTCCCAAGTGACAATTGAGGACCAAAGGATTAATAAAGAGTATGCTCAAGGGGATTCTTGGAGAAGTTTTTGGGACTGTGTCTATTCTACCAATGGCTCACAGCTCTAGTTGCATCCCCTTTGTTCTACATAATAGCAGAGAGCAAATCAGTTCCATTTAGCACTTAGCATAACTTACCCTTTATAAATGAGTTTTTATTTTGAAAATATATGGTTATAACAAAAGTACAAAAATTTCCCTTCAGTACTGCAGGGGCATTCTCTCCTCTGTTCCACTTAGTCTCAATGGAGAGTGGGCTAAGCACAGTGTGAGCATGATACGTTTCTCTCTGGAAGTGACCAGGATGCATGAGTAGGTCCATGAAAAGAACTTCAGTACAAATCCTACTCTATATTTAATTCTTCTATTTAGATTAATGTGATATTTGCAAATTGTAGTACGGGGGGGGGGGGCATAGCAGTTTTACAGGCTTTGGCTGAGTTCTAAAGTCAGTTAGGAGTTTAGAATCCTGAGAGAAAGTTTCAGTTGGACCTGGGACCTCGTGGAGAGAACCAGGGCCAGCTGAGCTCCTGTTTCTCCTTTCTAAAGATTGAAACCTAGCCTAGCTTTGGAGTGTTTTTTGAGATTTGTTAATTTAGATTAACCCTTTGAATCTTCACACCCTACCTCATTTCCCTACCTTCCTTTCCCTTACCTAAATGTCTGATAGGAGTGAATAAGGAGAGTGAATCAGAGAGTAGTTTCAAATCTGTGAGAGTTAAATATACTCTTGCAGTACTTTATCTAGAGAGGTTAGGTAGCCATCATCATAATCCCTTTTGATTTCAAAATCAAAAGGCAGGACCTTGCTCAAACTCAATTCCTGTTTCCCTTCCCCCACCTGAGGTTTCTTTAAACAACTGTCAGGGCTTCCTTTAATCCTGTTTACCTGACAATTTAACCTGAGAAGACAATAAACCCCTTTTGTGTTTAAACAGACCTTTTAGTTACTTTGTCAGTTAATTAGTAAGGAAGGGAAGAAGAGGAATAGAACCAACATACTCTGGGTTTGAGGGAAGCCAGGTATCCATCGTGAAGGAAGGTGTAACTGCAAAACGTCCCTTCCTGTGAAATTAACTAAACCCTGTAGTTAATTTCAATCAGTCTATTTCCCTTCAGTTTGTCTTTAGTCTAAGTCCTAGTCTATAAACCCTGCTGCTCTTTGCCTGTTTAGATTAATTCATTCTCTCCCTGGAAATTTTTGTTACCTCAGTGTTATACTCCCTGACTTCAGCCTCATATTATATCCTAAATCTCACTATTATATCCTACCTGCAACCCATATTACCTACCTAGCAAGTCCCTGACAACATCCCTTCCAAATCCCCTATAAGATAACATCTTTCCTATATTCCCTATAACAAAATTTACTACTCCATTTATTTTTTACTTGTTGTTTTTATATAAATATCATAAATATTTTCCTTTAATTACCTTATCTTTCACTAATAATAAGAAACAGTTTTGTAGGATTTTAAATTTTTTATTTTGTGTTGCAAATTGACATCCTTTTCTTTTTGGAATACCACATTCCATTATTTTTTCAGACTTTTCATGACTACAAACTAGAGTTATTTGAATTGACACTTCTTTTATATTAGAAGGCATTAAAAAATTGTCTGACCCTAAACACCAAAAAGAGAACCTCCATATCCATAGGGGAAAAAAAAGGAAAAAGGGATTCATGTATATAATAAATATACATTTTCTGATACTTTTAAAATTATGTAATAAATTCTACATGTTAACTTTCAAAACTGTTCTGCTTCTCCATGCTCTGCTTTCTGAATCTGTTCTATTTTGTGTATTTTAAAAAAATTATTCAATGAAATTCTCTTTTTTGACATTACTATTTCTAATCTCCCTTCTCTGATACCTCTTCTACAATTAAGAATTGAGAGAAAAGGGGGAGGGATTCTTTGAAACAAATAAACAATTCTCCAAAGTGTGCATGTCCAAAAATGTATGTCTCTGTATCTTATATCTACCAGTCCTCTGAACATGCTTCCTTCTAGGTTCTCTTACTTTGCTGGCATGGGTGAGGGAAACTTTTTCTATTATCTGTGTGTTTCTGACTGACTTTCTGTGCCACTCTGGCATGGAAGAAGCTACTTTTGGCAACTTCTCATTGGATTTGTTATCCATTATTCAATCTGACATGAACTTCAGGGTTCTGCTGGAATAAGTTCTTTAGAGCTAAGTGGCCTGCTTTCCATTCAGGCAACCATAATGGCTATAAGTCCCAAAGACATTTTTCTTGGATGCTTGCAAATTATTTTTTTAATACATGCTGACAGAGAGAGAGAGACAGACAGACAGACAGACAGATGGACAGAAATGGAGAAATAGAGTGAGATGAACAAATGGATAGATAGATAGATAGATAGATAGATAGATAGATAGATAGATAGATAGATAGAAATATATGAANAGATAGATAGATAGATAGATAGATAGATAGATAGATAGATAGATAGAAATATATGAAGCAAAGGCAAAAAAAGGAATGGACACAGAATGACTGAAATATTGTTATATTTTATGTGTAAGATAAATTGATTTAAATGTAAAAAGTCACAAAACAATTTAGTTTTGTTTTTTTTAACCCTTGTACTTCAGTGTATTGTCTCATAGGTGGAAGATTGGTAAGGGTGGGCAATGGGGGTCAAGTGACTTGCCCAGGGTCACACAGCTGGGAAGTGGCTGAGGCCGGGTTTGAACCTAGGACCTCCTGTCTCTAGGCCTGACTCTCACTCCACTGAGCTACCCAGCTGCCCCCAAAACAATTTAGTTTTAATGATGTTTGATATTAATTGTATAATGTGTCATCAGAAAATTTTTAATTGCCATTTCTTCTACTTTTAGTATAAACAAAAGTCAGCAAAATCCAGATTTATGCTTCTATGTCAGATGTGTGATCTTTTTCTTCCAAGTGTTTTCCTGTAAAGACTCACCATAATATCCCTTTTGATTTTCTCCATTAATCCTTGATCAACTGCTCCC
The DNA here is from genome assembly GCF_016433145.1 of Gracilinanus agilis. NCBI lineage: Eukaryota > Metazoa > Chordata > Mammalia > Didelphimorphia > Didelphidae > Gracilinanus > Gracilinanus agilis. Next base: position 266,038,878 of record NC_058134.1, read on the forward strand.
CATCAAAACCTTCCTTTCAAATCATGACTAGCTTCTCAGTATATTCTACTATTCTAGAAACTCCTTTATCCATTATGTTCATTCAGAATATTTTTTTTTAATTTTTGTTCTGAACTTAGATACCAAAAAAGCATTTCCATTCTCTATATTTGTGGTGTGTGTGTGCATGTGTGTGTGTGTGTGTGTGTGTGTGCATAAAGAGGATTTTCTATAAATATCTATTTCACACCACTTGCTTTTTTCAATATATAATAAATCCTAAATGATACTTTCAAAACTGTCTTTCTTCTCTATGATTCCTTCTGAATTTTTTGCTCTTTTCTTTTGTGCTTAAAAAAGTACTGAATGTCCCTTTCTGTTTTTGACACTAATGAAATTATTCTTTCAAGTTCTATACCACACCTCACCGCTACTCAGGGAGTCAAATTTTCCTCCTCATTTTCACATCTCTTGTCCAGTTTTCTGGTTGCCCATTTTTTTTGTACATTTGTGTATAAATATTGGTCATGATTTTTATTTCTGATTCTTCTTAGATATTATCTTCTGTGAATGAATAGTCCTAAATCATCTATTTTCTTCCTTTTTCGTTTTCTATTTGGAGGTATCTTTACTAGCATTGACTTATTAGTCCTTATTGGTTGGATTCTACCCTTTATAGAAGCCTAGATCTCACTCTATATTTAATAGATCCAGATCTCATTCTTAAAGATTATCTTTTTAACTGGTTGCTCACTTTCCAAATAGATGTTTCATTTCTAAAGCCTTTATCTTCAACTGGCATCATAGATTAAAAAATCACATTTGCCCCTGAGATCTTCTCCTTATAACTTTGGAGTTAATAATCTATTGTTTTCTTATTTTCTTTCTGTTGGTATTATCAATCACTATGGGAACAATTGATATAATTTATCCTTATATCAATCATTGAAAGTAATCAGTGAGCTCCAGGAGGGGGAAGGGAAAAAAGGGAAGGAGACAATTTGGATCATAAAACTTTGGAAAACTGATGTGGAAATTTGTTATTCCATGTAATTGTTAAAAAATTAAATAAATAAGCCTTAAAAGAAGAAAGAAAGTAGTCAGTGATCTTCAAATTCAACAGGTATCTGGAACATCTCCATCATATCTTGCATACATGTCCTGCTAAGGCATCTCTTTATGATAGATGCCTTCACAGCAATGACTATCAGTCTCAAATAACTATTTCTACTTTCAGCTGTCACTAACTACCACTATTTGTCTCTTCACTTCCTCATTACCTAGAGCACAAGAAGTGACTTCTCCCTCAGAAAGTTCAGCCTCATCTTCTGTTGAAAGAGGCACATGTCCATTATGTAACTCCAAATGCTTTATGGTTCTTTTCCCCTCCCTTCCCTTTGCCCATTTCTTATCATAGGATTATAGATTTAGAGCTAGAAAGGATATTAAAGATCATAGCATCCAAAATCTCATTTTATAGATGAAGCAACTGAGGTAACTTTGTCATGATCACACAGTTACTTAATATCTACCAGAACTGGACTGTCTCTAGCACACTAAGCACTACACCCCAGTACATCTCTTCTTAAATTGAAGCATAATTACTTTCTGCCTCTTAAGATTATTTTTCTCCTTTGGAATATTAGTTTTCTCTCAAGGAATATTCCAATGGTATTGATAACCTGGAAAGGAAAGAGATATTACTCTAGCTGTTTCACATTATTGTCTTCTTCCGAGTTTTTGTCTCTGTCTTCCCTGCCATTGTCGTAGATATTTTTGGTCAAATTTTCTTTTTTGGTCATTTGCTCATTTCCCAGCCTATTTTTTCACGTTGCACTTTCATGTTAAATTTGGGCACTGTTGACCTGGGGATGGGGAGGCATTGTCCCACGCTTAAGGCTTTTTCTGTTGCTTTTTTCAGAAGTAGCTCTAAGAGGGAGTCTGCAAGTTTTTGATGCTTCCTTGATGGTGTGATCTGGGAAGAGGTATGGTCACCACTGTTCTGGTCTGTTCTCTGATCTTTACCCAGGAAGGACCTTGCTTCCCTGCAGCCACAAATACTAATGCTCCTCTTGAGCCTGGAACCATTACCAGGTCCTCTGCTCTGAGCACCAGCTCTCCTCTCTGCCCAGGAACTGTGACCCAGAACTACTTGTGGGCAATAGAGTTGTCAATCAGGGCTATCTATACCCAGTACTAGCAAAAAAAAGTTCCCTGTCATCTCCTTCTAACCATTTCTGTCCCTCTTACCATCTCTGGTCTGAGAGCTCCTGAAGCTGCTGCCACTACAAGGCTGCCTACCAGGCCCACTATCATTGCTCTAGCTGTCCCCCAGATCTGCATTCACTACAGTGTTATACTCTCCTATGGATCTCCTAAGTTACATTAGTCTGGGAAGATGTCTCCCTCAGACCTTTTGTTGACTCTGCCACTCCAAAATTTGATTTGGGACATTATTTTAAGATTGTTTGGAGGGTAGTGTTGGGAGTGTTCACCTAGTTTCTAGCCTGTACCCCACCAACTTGGTTACCCTCCTCCTCTTCCATCTCTTTTCCACAAAGTACAATATTATTTTAATCAAGGCTCCATCTATCCATTGCTCCCCTATGGCTCAGTGAGGCATACTTTATGAGTATACTAATCTACTTCATGAAACAATAGCTTATGGGAGCCACAGCAGGACAGAAAGGCATTTGTTGTCCTACCCCTACCCTTTCCATAAACAGTTGCTATTTGGCAGCATAAAAGTTCTGATGGTTTGGATGTGGAGTATGAACAGATTTCTCTAAAAGCTGGGAAGATAGGAGCTTCAGTCTCTAAGAAACAATAGAAGCACCCCAGCCTACAAGAGTATTTCATTCATGGAAGTTTCTAGTGGCAAATAAAGTTGCTGCCTACACCCTTCAAGCTAGGACAAAAGCTGTGCAAAGCTCATTTCCTCAGGATTTTCAAAAGATGAGGAAGTGGAGAGAAGTTGGTGTAAAAAAAATACCAGGAAATCTTAGAAAAGTGTCTGAGAGAGACTCCGGAGGCTGGTATTTAGCAACACATCCGGGCACTCCCAATACGTACTTCCAAGACTTAAAAAAAAAAAAAAAAAAAAAAACATCTTGGAATAAGCAAACGATTTAATTATCATTCAATTTTAGTTGAGTAAATGAGAGAGAAAGAGAGGAGAGAGAGAGAGAGAGAGAGAGAGAGAGAGAGAGAGAGAGAGAGAGAGAGAGAGAGAGAGAG
>NC_058134.1:266052071-266142383 GCF_016433145.1 Gracilinanus agilis
GGATTAGTTGCTCTTTGAATGTCTGATAGAATTCACTTGTGAATCTATCAGGTCCTGGTGATTTTTTCTTAGGGAGTTCTTTAATGGCTTGTTCAAATTCTATTTCTGATATGGGATTATTTAGGTATTCTATTTCTTCTGCTGTTAATCTAGGCAATTTATATTTTTGTAAATATTCATCCATATCTCCTAAATTGTTATATTTGTTGCCATATAATTGGGCGAAATAGTTCTTAATGATTGCCTTAATTTCCCCTTCATTATATATAGGTGAGGTCTCCCTTTTCATCTCTAATACTGTCAATTTGGTTTTCTTCTTTCCTTTTTCTTATTAGATTGACTAGTACTTTGTCTATTTTACCTGTTTTTTCAAAATACCAGCTTCTAGTCTTATTTATTAATTCAATAGTTCTTTTACTTTCAATTTTATTAATTTCTCCCTTAATTTTTAGTATTTCTAATTTAGTTTTCATCTGGGGTTATTTATTTGCTCGCTTTCTAATTTTTTGAGTTGCATGCCCAATTCATTAATCTCTGCCCTCCTTAATTTGTTAATATATGCACTCAGGGATATAAATTTCCCCCTGAGTACTGCCTTGGCTGCATCCCACAGAGTTTGGTAGGATGTCTCATCATTGTCATTCTCTTCAATGAAAATGTTGATTGTTTCTATGATTTCTTCTTTGACAAATTGGTTTTGGAGAATCATATTGTTTAATTTCCAATTGGTTTTTAATTTGCCTGTCCAGGTGCCCTTACTGATTATTAGTTTTATCGCATTATGATCTGAGAAGGTTACATTTATTATATCTGCTCTTTTGCATTTGTTTGCCATGATTCTATGCCCTATAACATGGTCAATCTTTGTGAATGTGCCATGTGCAACTGAAAAGAAGGTGTATTCCTTTTTGTCCCTATTTATTTTTCTCCACATATCAATTAAATCTAATTTTTCTAGGACTTCATTCATCTCTCTTACCTCTTTCTTATTTATTTTTCGGTTTGATTTATCTAGATCTGAAAGAGGAATATTTAGATCTCCCACTATTATGGTTTTACTATCTATTTCCTTCTTGAGCTCTGCCAGTTTCTCCTTTATGAATTTGGATGCTATACCACTTGGTGCATATATATTGAGCAGTGTTATTTCCTCATTGTTTATACTGCCTTTAATCAGGATGTAATGACCTTCCCTGTCTTTTTTAATCATATCTATTTTTACTTTGGCTTTGTCAGAGATCATGATAGCCACTCCTGCCTTCTTTTTCTCATTTGATGCCCAAAAGATTTTGCTCATACCCTTAACCTTGAACTTGTGTGTGTCTACCCGCCTCATATGTGTTTCTTGTAGACAACCTATGGTAGGATTTTGGTTTCTGATCCACTCTGCTATTTGCTTCCGTTTTATGAGTGAGTTCATCCCATTCACATTCAGAGTTACAATTGTTAGTTGTGTATTCACTGACATTTTTGTATCCTCCCCTAGACCCACTCCTTCTTATTACACTATTTTCTTTTACACCAGTGGTTTGCTTTGAGCCGGTATCCCTTATCCCCTCCCTTGATTGACTTCCCTTTCTGCCCCCTCCCTTGTTGTTCCCCTCTTTGTTTTTTTTAAAGACCAAATGAATTCCCTCCCCCTTCTTCTCCCCTCCCTTTTTTGGCCTCCCCACTCCCCTGCTCCCTTCGGTTTATCCCTTCTGACTTTCTCAGTAGGGTTAGATAGAGTTTTTTATCCGGATGGATAATAAAGCTACTCTTCCTTCTCTGGGTTGATTACACTGAGAGTAAGGTTTGATTATGCTCTCTTCCTCTCCTTCTTATGATATTATTCAACCCCTCCCTTTCCCATGCCCTCTTTGTGTGTAATAGAATATCTTATTTTTCTTATTTACTAGGATTTTTCTTGGTGTCCCCTATATTCCCCCCCTCTTTCCCACCCCCCATGTCTTCTTAGACCATTTAGTATCCTGTCCTCTCCCTATGAATTATTCTTCTGGTTGCCATAATAGTGAATATTATAATAGTGTATAGAGTTCACTACAGAGAATTATACATAGCATTTCTCCACATAGTAATACAGATAATTAGATCTTATTTATGCCCTTAAAGAGTCAAGCTTAAAAGACTATGAGTTTTCTTTCTTTTCCCTCTGTTTCTTATTTACCTTTTCATCTTTCTCTTGATGTTTATGGTTGAGTGTCAAACTTTCCATTTAGTCCTGGTCTCCTTTTGTGCAAAAACTTGGAATTCTTCAATTTTGTTGAATGCCCATACTTTCCCCTGAAAGTATATAGTCAGTTTCTCAGGGTAGTTGATTCATGGCTGAAGGCCCAGCTCTCTTGCCTTTCTGAATATTGTATTCCAAGCCTTGCAGTCTTTTAGCGTTGAGGCTGCCAGATCCTGTGTGATCCTTACTGGTGCTCCTTGATATTTGAATTGTCTCTTTCTGGCTTCTTGTAAGATTTTTTCTTTAACTTGAAAACTTCAATTTCGCTATTATATTTCTGGGTGTTGACTTTTCTGGGTCCAGTGTAGAGGGTGTTCTATGGATCCTTTCAATGTCTATATTGCCCTCTTGTTGTAGAACTTCAGGGAAATTTTGCTGAATAATTTCTTTAAGTATGGAGTCCAAGTTTCTATTAATTTCTGCCTTTTCTGGAAGACCAATGATTCTCAAGTTGTCTCTTCTAGACCGGTTTTCTTGGTCTGTCACTCTCTCATTGAGATATTTCATGTTTCCTTCTATTTTATCAGTCTTTTGACTTTGTTTTATTTGTTCTTGTTGTCTTGAGAGATCATTGGTTTCCAAATGTTCGATTCTAGCCTTTAAGGACTGGTTTTCGGCTTTAATGTTTTGGTTTTCAGCTTTAATGTTTTGGTTTTCGGTTTTAATGTTTTGGTTTTCGGCTTTAATGTTTTGGTTTTCGGCTATAATTTTTTGGTTTTCCTTTTCAATCTGGTCATTTTTGGTCTTCAGTTGACTTGTCTCACTTTCCAAATGTGAAATTCTGCCTTTTAAACTGTTATTTTCTTGCCAGATTTCTTCCATCTTCCTCAGAATTTCATTTTTAAACTCTTCCATAGCTTGTGACCAGCTTTCATTTTTTTTGGGAGGTTTGGATTTTTGTTTTCCCTCCTCTGTTGTCTGGATTTTCTCTGTGTAGAAGTTGTCGAGTGTTCCAGAGTTTCTCTTGATAGTCTTTTTCTTCTGCACTTCCTTATTGCTGGCCATTTTTGGCCCCGCCCCTTTTCAGCTTTGTCTTTGCACTCAGGGTCTGCCTGGGCCTTGCAAGCTGGGGGGGGGGGGGGCTCTGGTCTCCTTGTCCTCAGGGTCAGGCCTCCTGGTAGTTCCCGGTCTGCCCCTCTGCCCGAGGTTCCTTCAGCAGCCTTTGGGGCTGCTTCCACTGTCCCGCTGGGTCTGCACCAGGTCCTCACTGGAGGTCCAAGCCTGGGCTGGAGATCGTTATTCAAGCCTAGGGCACTGCCTTTGCCTGTGCTGATGCTCTTAGGGCCCTGCCTTCACCCGGAAGAAGGTAGTGAAAGTCCATGGGCTGGAGATCTTTATTCGCACCTGAGGCGATGCCTTCAGCGTTTGGGAAAGGCCGTGTTTTAGGGGCCTTTGTCCCAGCCCGAGGTGGTGCCTTCACCCACGTGGCTCAGGCTCGGGAAGGTCCCTGCCCGCCCCCAGCCACCTGGGGTCCCTCCTCTTGCAGCACACAGGTACAAGCCCCGGGGCTGCCAGTGATTATCTGGTTGCCCCAGTCCTGTTTTTCCACTTGTGCGTTGGCGTTGTGAGAGGTGTGCAGTGTGGGGGGTGGGGGAGGGGCTTCTTCCTCTCGCGTTTTAGTGAGAGCTGTTTCACCCCCTTTATAGCGTGGAAATGCCCGGATTCTGTGTACCTTCAATGCTGCGCTCTGTTGTGGGGTTCCTTCATTCCTCTGGACTCGTTTTTATTTCCCCTTGAGGAATCCTTTATGCTTCGGTCAGGAGAGATCGAGCAGCTGCTCCTTACTCTGCCGCCATCTTAACCGAAAGTCTGTATTATTGTTTCTTGAAGTCCCATAAAAACTTTAGCTTCTACTTGCCCAATTATGTTTTTTGAGGAATTATTGTCTTTGGTGAATTTTACCTCCTTTTTTATTTAGCTTATCCTGCCTTTACAGAAGTTATTTTCTTCAATGAAATTTTGCCTGTTTTGTCATTAGGCCAGTTCTATTTTTTAAGGTGTTATTTTCTTTAGTGGTTTTTGTATCTTTTATTTAGCTGTTAATTGTTTTTCTTATTCTGTTGCCATTTTTTTCTCAATTTTTCCTCTGCCACTGTCATTTGCTTTTTAAAATCATTTTAGCTCTTCCAGACATTCATGTTTGATTTGTTTCAAATTGACATTTTTTTCTTCAAGACTTTGCTTGCAGGTGTTTTAACATCATTGTTTTCCTCTGAATGTGTGTTTTGATCTTCCATGCTTCTATAGCTGCTTTTTTGTGGTTGGATTCTTTTCTTGTTTGCTCTTTTTTTCTACTCCATTTTTTTTACTTTGAACTAACACAAAGTTGGTCTGTGTTCCCAGGGGGATGAGTCACTGTTCAAGCTTCAAACTTTTTCACATTTCCATTTTCAGAGCTAGTTTTTGGGGTTTGGAAGTTTTCAGTGCTTCCAAGGTATGATCTGGAGAGATGTATGGTCACTGCTCCATTGCAACTCCAAGTGAAATTGCTACTCAGGGTTCCTGCTCCCTTGGGACAGCAAGAACTTCTCTCCACCTTGGAACCATGACCCAGAAGTGGTTATGGGCAATGGAACTGCCAAACAGTGTCCTCTCTTGCACCCAATACTAGCACAGTGGTCTCCTATAGCCTCTTTTTGACCAGTTGTCCAATCTCCTTATTGCTTCTGGTTTAAGAATATCTTTTTTTAAATTAAACCCTTACCTTCTGTCTTGGAGTCAAGGCAAAAGAGTAGTAAGGGATAGGCAATGGGGGTTAAGGGACTTGCCCAGGGTCACACAGCTGGGAAATGTCTGAGGCCAGATTTGAACCCAGGACCTCCCATCTCTAGGCCTGGCTCTCAATCCATTGAGCTACCCAGCTGCCCCTGGTTTAAGAACTTCTAAAGCTTCTATAGCTGCAGTTGCTGCCTCCAGAATCCACCATTGGTATTGCCACCACGTAGGTTCTGGGTCAGCTGCCACCTCAGTGTAACAAACTTTTCCTTCCGACTTCCTAAGATGTCTTGAAGTGGGGGAAAAAACCTTTCACTTTGACCTTTTGTTGGCTGTGCCACTCAAGAATTCAGGATGAGTTATTATTTTAAAGTAGTTTGGAAGGGAATGTTGTAAGAGCTCAATTGCTTTTTCTATTACACCATCTTGGCTTTGTCCCTAGAAGTTCCCCCAGGCAACTATAAGTGAAAAATGAATTGTGTACCTGTATCCATGAAGTAAATTTCTACACTGGAACTCTATGTTGATGAAATCATTGCTCTGGTCTAAAAAAGTAATGAAAAAATTAAGTTTACTTTGGATTTTACACTTCTTTAGACGAGCCATGCAATTCTCTAGAAGTCTTCCTCCGGCAGGGGTGGTCTGTTATATTACATGAATAAGTATTTTTTTTAAATGAAACTGAGCAATAGATCAGTAAGCAAGCATATATTAAGCACCGGTTATGTACTAAGTGCTATTTAAAGTTCTAGAGATGCAAAGACCAAAATAAATCCTCCCTGCTTTCAAAGATCTAATATTCTATTGGGAGAAACAGCAAGCATATAAAGTATAAACACATACACATACATACATACACACATAATAACTATAAGAAAATTTCTCAGAGTTGGGGTGGGGATTGAGAATGGAGGAGCTAAGAAAGGACTTCATGTAAGACATAGCTCTGGCGCTGAACTTATAGAGGAGCGAGGGCTTCTAAGAGGAGAGAGTAAGGAGGGCATGCATTACAGGTATTGAAGGAATGAGGCAGTCTACACAAAGGACAAGAGATAGGAGTGAGGAATAACAAGTAGAAGAGTATAACTGGACCATAGAGTGTATGCCTGGGGAAATTATTTTCAAATTCTGAAAAGGTAGGTTGCAGCCAAGTGGGGAAGAGCTATAAAGAAACATATAGATTTGATTTGATTTTAGAAGCAAAAGGAAGCCATTGGAGCTGATGTTATACTTGATTTTTAGGGAAAATGGAAAGGAGTGATGAAGGGAAATGACTGGCAACAGAAATAACTGTTGATACAGACCAGTAGAATGCAAGTCATAGAATATTAGTTCCTTAAGGGCAGAGTCAGGTTTTTTTTTCCTTTTCCCCACTGCCTCCACAATGCTTAACAAATAAATCCTTGTTGAATGAATGACTACGTATACAAATGTGTGTTTGCTTTCCTTCAAGTGATGTTTTCCATATTTTCTAGACGTTGGAATGCCTTAAAGCTTGTGATGTCATTTTGAATCTTTAAGCCTCTTGTTCATGGAATTAATTTCATTTTGACAAACAACCTTAAGTATTATTCTAGGAACTGTTCTAGGTTCTGAGAATGAAAAGATAAAAATGAAATAGAGAATGTCCTAAAGGCATTCATAGTCCACTGGCAGGAACATGTATGCAGGTAACTATAATACTAGATGCAAGGACAGAAGGCTGAAACATGGCTTCCGTCTCTCCCCTCAAGGAGCTCACATCTAATGAGGGGTGGTGGTGGTATAAGACACATGTAATAATAATAACAATAACAATAGTAGTAGTTACAACCCTGGGTGAGGTTAGGAGAGGCCAAAAAAAAAGATGTGAAATATCTGAGAAGGGAGAGACCAAAAAACAGCTTTAGGTGAAGAGAGGGAATGCGAGGTGGGCATGGAATGGAACCAAATGGAGAATGAGTTTCATAGACCTGAACCTTGAAGAAATAAAGAATTTTTAAAAGGCAGAAATGTTCCTAAAGGCCATTCTAGGCATGACGGAAGGTCAGTACAATGGAACAGAAACAGGAAAGAGCAGGACCTATTCCCTGATATTGTCCTGCTCTTTCCTGTAGTCTAGTTCAGTTAAAATGTAGGGTCCTTCTAAAGGAGTAGTGAATTAAGTCTGAAAAGATATATCAGGGCCAAAACCTGGAAGGCACTGAATATCAAGCTAAAGAATCTGGATCTCATTTGGTATGCAATGGAGAAATATTAAAGACTTTAAACCAAGAAAGTGATGTGATCTGAGCTCTGCTATAGACATGTTGTCTGCAAAGAATGGATTAGAGATATTATGGTAGTCCAAATAAGAAATTATAAAGAAAGGGGAATTAATGTGAGAGATGACATAGAAGCTAAAAAATAAAGGAAATATTAACTGATTGAATATGATGTGAGGAGTTAGACTGTGCGCTTCTTCAGAGCAGGACTACTTTTGAACTCTTTTTGTGTGTCTCCAGTACTTACTTAGCACGGTGCCTGGTGCATTTTATTGTTCTGTTATTTTAGCTGTGTCCAACTCTTTGGGACCCCATTGAAGTTTTCTTGGCAGAGATACTAGGGTGGCTTGCCATTTCCTTCTCCAGACCATTTATAGGTTAGGAAACTGAGGCAAACTGGGTTAAATTACTCACCCAGGGTCACACAGCTAGCTAATAAATGTTTGAGCCCAGATTTGGGCTCAGGAAGATGAGTCTTCCTGACTCCAGACCCCACATACACCCTAACCACTACACCACCTAGCTGCTTGTTTGGCACATAATAGGTAATAAATGCTTGGAGTCTTATGAGGGAAAAGGAGTCAGAAGTGTCCAGAATTTCTAGCTTGGGTGACTGGGAGTTTAGTGACGTTAATAACAGAAATAAAGGAGTTAGAAGCAAGGCTTAAGGAGAAGGTTGAGTTTAATTTTGGACATATTCTGGACAAAAAGATCTCCAGAATTTGAAATTACAGGACCTAAACTCAGGGGACACATGAAGATTTGGGATTAAGGATCTTGCAGATAAAAGTGATAAGATGGGATAATAAATATGAGCCCGCTGAAAGTCACATCATCATTTCCTATTCCCAGAAATAAGTCCTCTTTTCTTTACCCTGTTATCATGAATGTTATCATGAGTGTCCTGTTATAAGTCATTTGATTTCTGAATAATCATAAAAGTTAATACAGGTTTATGAAGCAGTTGCTATGTATAAAGCACCATCAGTACTGGGAATACAAATATATGCAGAAAGAAAGCCATTCCTGCCCTTAGGAGGTTTATATTCTAAGAAAGGAAGAAAGACAACATAGGAAGCTGAATGGGGTGAGCCATTTAAGATGAAGTTACTTGGAGCTGAGACATGCTAGATAAAGTCTGAGAGAGGCAGAAGTGTAGCCTGGAAAGGACTGAAGACATGACTAGCCTAAGACTCATCCTTTAAATGGAGACTCTGAGAGGAAACAGCCAATTCAAGACTCCAGAGTAAAGGGCATTTCCACTGCATAAAGTCCAGAGATAGAGTGCCCTTCCAGAGTGAAGAAGTTTCTGAGCATTGCAGAGAAAGATGGAAAATGGATGAAATGGGCATTAAAGGATTACTCTATGCAAAGCCCTAGATGAAATGTTCAGGGGACCCAAAAGGAAGACAGTCCCAACCCTCAAAGAGCTCACATTCTAGTGGGGGAAACCACACCATGTAAGTTTTAACTTTAAGTAGATGTTAAAGTTCTATGGTATGAGCACTGAGGTGTATTTATTCTCTTTGTATTTATGCTGTGCAAGGAATATATAACAAGGATCCTACACTATGACCAGGTGGGTTTTATGCCAGGAATGCAGACTTAATTCAATCTTAGGAAAACTATGAGCATAATTGGCCCTATCAATAACAAAACCAATAGAAACTTTATTATTATCTCAGTTGATGCAGAAAAAGCCTTTGACAAAATGCAACACCCCATTCCTTATGAAAACATTAGAGAACACTGGAATAAAAGGAGCTTTCTTTAAAGTGATAAAGGGCATTTATCTAAAATTATCAGCAAACATCATCTGCAATGGGGACAAACTAGAACCCTTCCCTCTAAGATCAGAGATGAAGCAAGGATGCCCATTATCACCACTACTATTTAACATTATATTAGAAATCCTAGCAATAGTAATAAGAGCAAAAAAATGGGATGAAGTAGAATAGTCAATGAGGAAATAAAACTCTCTCTGTGTAGATGGTATACATATATGATACACAAATATTTATACTATATATGTATATATTTAATGTACTTATCACCTCTATTAGTGAGCTCTTTTTGAGGAAGGACTTTCATTCTTCGTACTTGTATCCCCAGAGCCTAGCATAATGTCCTATGCCAACCTGTGATATATCAAAACAATGATGGGGAAATTCGCAATGTGGAAGGGATACCCACAATTGCTTAATAAATGCCCTTTTACTCACACAACAATCTCCAGTTCTGCTCACCCTCTTCTGGTAATCTCCTTTGTCAATATCCTTTCCAAACTGTGACACCCAGAATGGAAATCAATATTTCTGATATGTTCTGACCAAGATAAAGTAGGGTGAAATTCTTATCACCTCTCTTATTCTGGACATGTCATTATTAATATAGTCTAAGACTTAGGGGTCGCTAAGTAATCACTAGTCCTGGAGTCAGGAAAACTTGGGTTGAAATCTGGCCTCAGCTATTTCCTAGCTTAATGATCCTGGGTAAGTCCAATTGCCTGGCCCTTACCACTCTTCTGCCTTAGAAACAATACTTAGTATCAATTCCAAGATGGATGGTAAGGTTTAAAATATATGAAAATATATATACATATATATATAATGTATATAGTTTTAAGACTTCATTGCTTTTTTTTTGACTACCATGTTTCACCATTGACTTACACTAAACTAGAAATCCATGTTATACTGTTGACATACTGAGTCCAGATGTAGAATTTTATATTCATCTCTATTACATTTAATTTTATTAGAACTGGCCCATCATTTTCTCCCTTTCAATCTTAACTCAGCTGGTCTACATATTAATTCTCCCTACAAGCTTTATATTATTCAGAAGTATAAATATTCCATCTATGTCTTCATAAAAGTAATAGATTAAAATATTGAGTAGCACAAGACCAAAGAAAAAGCCTATGGGCACTCTACTAAAATTGTCTTGTGGCTTACATTAATTATTATTCTTTTGGTCTGCTTATTCAACTATTTCTCCATCTAACTTACTTTTTTCTCCATCATATGAGATTTCCAGCACAGAAAAATCTTTTCCCCCAAAAATACTGAAATCCTAGTTTATAAACTTTCTAGAAAATTCTTTCAGATCTATTGGAGTGTTGTGGAAGAGAAAGAGCATGAAAGACTTACTGAAAAATAGAAACTCTCCACAATATTTTTTAAAGAAAGAAAAAAGGGGTCATTGGCAGAATTTTGGAGAAAGATTTCAAATTTGGATTGGCAGCACCTTAGAAGGTACTAAATCTGAATGAACAAAGAGGAATGAGCAAAAGTGCCTTAGGCAGAGCAGCTTAGATGACAAGAGTAGAAAGCTTAATTCTGATTTAGTTGGTGATGCTATATAAGTAAAAAGATGAGCAATAAACATAAGTCAATAATTCAATTCAACAAATGTTTATTAATTGCTAATTATGTTAAGGCATTTTATCATTATTGGGGGTAGAAGACATGAAAACATAACTTGGGTTATAGTACAGAAAAACCATTTGAAGGAAATAATATTAGAAAATAAAGATCATTATAATTTCTACCAATAATAACTTGCACCATATAATACAAAGGAAAGAGATGATATTATAGAGAAAAGCATCATAGACTTGCAAATGAATTCTCTTGGCCAGTGGAGGAATGGCAAGTATTATTTAGCAAATGTCAAAGAACTAATTGCAGAGGAAGGCAAGTAATATACAACTTTCCTGGAAATTTGTGGAAACTTAAAATCAAATTCTTTGGGATTTGATGTCTCCAAATGCTAGAAAGATATGTGTGTGATCTCGGGTCTGGCTGCAGATTTCTTTTTTAAAAAGAGCAGTTTGTGTGAGATACTTATGTAAATTCCTTTATTAAGGAGATGGGAAGGGGGATAAAACATTTTGCCTAATTGAATTAAATCTATTTCATTTGTCTATTTTTTGCTCTCCTTCAAATGAGAAAGCCTGGTGTCCTAAACAATGCAGAATCCAGTGAGTCTGATGTATTTAATTTTTAAAAAATAAAACAAAATGCTTCCTCTCCTCTCCATTTAGCAACATCAACAGGTCTTTTTAACTCTTGGAAATGACAATGAGAAACGTGCTATAGTTGCTACAGCGATATCTAAAGGAAGTGATAATAAATTATTAAAGGTGTGGGTCATACTTTGGCCGTTATCTGCATAGAATTCATTTTCTTTGTTCCTTGAGAATCAGGAAACTTCTGCATATTGTTAGTCTCCGAGTCATTCAAGGATCCGGAGGTATGTTGTGTCAAGGGCACAAATAGGTATAAAAAACTCAGAGAAATGTACTTGCGCTATTCTGCTCCTAAAGTCTCCCTCCAGTTACGGAGGGCTTGCATGCATTGTTTTGTATGGAATAATATATATGGAAGGGATTTCTTAAGCTCATAGAGTTTAGATTGTCTTAGAATTTTATTCAGCAGCGTGCCACAAGAAGTAGTTTAAAGTGTTTGGGTTTTTCGCTAGATATTTAGTTTAGAATTAATGGTGACATGGACCTTATTATCCCTTGTTGTGCATTCGTATCAAGGTCACTCTTGAAAGCAATGGGTACAAATTTGGCGGATAAATTCAAGCTCTTGCATCCCCCGGTTACATCGTCCCCATAATGGCATTTGGAAGTGGTTTTTAGCCTACAGAAACAAAGTAAAATCTGTAGGAGAAAACAGAAAAGGAATGGGAAGTAGAGAGAAGATTGCATCCTGATTAGAACTGGGCAGAGGCTTTTTTGTTGGGGAGGAACTGAAGAAATTCTTTGAGGTGAGGTCGAGATAGTGTGGGATACGGACATTTTAATAAAGTTCCAGGAATGAGGTTTCGAGACTTGGGAAATCTGCTCTGATTCATGATTGGTCAAGCCCGATCTTGGGAAAAGAACCCCTGGAGAAAGCAGAGGAGGGAGAACGATAGGAAGGAAGATGGGTGGGAGGGGGGTGAAGGGTGTGGAAAGAGGAAGGGGGGCTGGAAAGTGAGAGGGAAGGAGGGAGGGAGGGAGGGAGGCAAGTAACGTTTGTTGCCCAGAGGACTGGAGTGGGGAGGAAAGAGTGTGGAAAAGTGAAAGTCGTCGAGGCCAAGTGCAGTGGGGCCAGGACCCCAGCGGCAAGCAGAGCAGGGCACCAGAGGGGCAGCTGGGCTCACTCCAGACTCCCTTGGCAGCCTCAGGCGTTGGCTCCTCGAGGCGCCCTCCCTCCCCTGCGCATTGTTCCTTTTGCCGGGAGACGAGGAAATTGCCTTTTGATTGCGGAAGTCCGTGGAAAGGGCTCAGGCTAGCGGCAGTGCGGGTCAGTATGGCAGCGTGGGAAGGGCTGCGAGCCGCCTGCCCCCGCCGCCTCCCGAGTCCGCAGCCCGCCGCGGGCTGCAGCAGCAGCAGCAGCAGCAGCAGCAGCAGCAGCAGCAGCAGCAGCAGCAGCAATAATAGCAGCCCCTGTCCTGGCACAGCCCGGAGGAAACCTCAAGGAGCCGGCAGGGAGCCTTGAAGCTCAGGCAACAAGTGTCCGGCGCACTGTCCTGGGAGCGTCGGTCCACGCTCTCTTAGCTGTCTCTCCCTCCCTCCCTAGCTGGGACTCAGTGGCCGTCTCCCTTCTCCTTACCCCCCGCCTCCACTAGGATAATCTTGTTCTTAAACACTGATGGCAATGCCGAGCTATGGAGCCAGGTTGGCCTTATGGATGGCACTGAACCTGATGCAGGTGAGTGGCAGCAGGAAAAGGGTCCTGGGACTGGAGAAAGCGCTCTCCATTCCTTTCCTCTCCCAGCAAACGAGTTCCCTGTCTGGCTCTCAGCTTCGCATCTGGTCCTTCTGGGCCCCTGTGCGACCTGAGGAAGGTGTAGGAAAGCGGTGCGCAGATGCTCTCTGCTAGTCCACTCAGCCTCTTGCATGCTCACTCTGGCGCTGGCTGCGGTTCACTGGCGGAGACCCTCCTGGCTCCGGCTGTCTCGCCCACCACAGCAAGCCCCCAAGCTCTCCTCAGGGAGGCAGGCTGCAGGACTACAGCAAGCCCCCAAGCTCTCCTCAGGGAGGCAGGCTGCAGGGAGCCATGGCCACCTGCATGGGTTCTCGCTCTGTTTTGTGACTGATGACATTGGTTTGGGGAGTTGGGTTTGGAGAGGAAGGGAAGGGACCCAAAACGTCCCTAGGGAAGGAAGGAGCAGTCAGAAGGCTTTCAGCATTGTCTCTGATCCCTTTTGCAGAGTGGCCTAGGGGAGCCGCCGAGGTGCAACATCAACCAGACACAAGCCAAGGTCTCCAGCCGGTCTGCCAGGCTCAGGTGGAGCACGGAAGGGTCGCCCTGTAACTTTAGCCTCATCTACAATTCGGACACCTCTGGGAGCGCCCTGTGCTACCCTGTGCTGATTGCCAACCACACCTATGAATGTAACCCTGAGGACTTGCAGGCTGGAACAATCTATCACTTCAGGATTGTATCTGAGGATGGAGATGAGAAACCTATCTCCTTGCAAACAGGTAATGGGTTACAGGTGCAGCTGTGATGGCACAGCCAGTAGTGGGGGAGGTGGGCTCCTCTCGAGCTACCTTACTTGGTTTGAACTCCTATTGATATCCTCCAAGAAAGAAAGGAAACCTGAACATCCGACCACTGACATAGATTTCTAAGTACATAGTATGTGCCTTGGAGAGACTGAAGGTGTCCCAAATCCTGTCATCTTAATGCTGAAAGACTGGCTCTCTGAACGTGTAGCACAGACCCCAGAGAGAAGGAATCTGAGAGAAGGAAACTTAATCAAACCATAGAGACTGGCAATTCCAACCCACTGAAATGATATAACACCAGAATAATTTAAGCAAATGTTTTCAAAGTAAATAATGAAAATTCCCAGATTGAGATTCAGTGGCTTTCCTCAAATTAGTATTATCTTTGGCAAAGGGCATATCATCTTCAGGAATAAAGAAAACAGGAAAAAAAAAGATGAATGATATTGGAGATTCTTGGAAAGAGGTTTTAAAAAAAAAAGATTCATACAGTCACTGTTCAAAATCCATTTTAAAAATGATTTGTCGCTAAAGATCCAACTGCAACCTTTTGCTACTCCTTGCACTAATTTTTTCTTAAACTTTATTTGTATGCTATCAGTTCCTTTTGACCATTTTAGCATCTTTTCATTTTACAGCAATAACAAAATTATATTTTTTTCAGATTTAATTGGTTTTGTAAACTCCAGAGGTTAAATACAAAGATTCCTACCGGATTACTATTTGATATCTCCAGTTGTATAAAGTTTTGTTCCTAAACTGCAATTCCCCAAACAGATCCAAAAAATCAACTGAAATAGTCTTTGCAACAATAATAGAAATGCTAACCTTGGCTGTTATATACTGTCACTTTTTAAAATTGCCATTGAAATCCATTTTAGTTTTAAAGGTGAAACTTCACATTTTATGACTATTTGTTTATTTCAAATAGAACTTTTAGATAGCCATTGAGCTTTGCACATAGCTTAGTAAAAGAGAAGTAAATATTGAGAACTGGACTATATCTATACACAGAATTGACAGATAATACCTGAGTAATTGATAAAATTAAACTGAGTAATTCAAACTACTACATTTTTAGTCAGTGAAGGGAGCTGCTCAGTGTTTAAGAAGAGTTCCTTAAAACTTACAACTTACAAACATTGAAGTGTATAAAGGAGCACAGCTAGCTCTATGTAAATTTAATGTGTTTGGAAAATTTTTGTATCCAAGGTACAGGGAAAAAAAGGCTAGAGCTATGAGACTTCAGACACTTTTTTGCATAAGGGAAGGGTAAAGTAGCTCAATTGTCATTATTAAGTAAATTGGTGCATTTTTCAAGGTTGTTTTGAAAAGTAAATAAAAGGAATCTGATAAGTTTACAAGTATTTGACTGAAACTTTTACATTTTTCTTTACTTCCTTCAGGGTATGATAGTTTTTGAAGAAAAACCTTAAAAACTTTTCCAGCTCATTTTATAGATGAGGATACTGATGCAAACAGGGTAGAAATTGTGAAGAAACAGAATAAGTTTTCTCTTTCTCTCTGGCTTTCTGTCTGTCTCTTTTTTCTCTGTCTCTATCTCTGTCTCTGTCTCACTCTGTCTCTCTGTCTCTCTGTCTCTCTCTCCTTACTGTCTGTGTATGTGTATGTGTCTCTGTCTCTGTCTCTGACTGTCCTGTCTCCCTCCTCCATTTCCATCCGTCTTTTTTTTTTCTCTATCTCTGTGTCTGTCTGTCTGTCACTTTGTTCCTCCTTCTCTCTTCCCTCTCCATCTATCTGTTTCTCTCTGTCTCTGTCTGTCTCTCTGGTCTAATCATGCAGTGTCTAGAACTACCAGTGATAGGCAATTGCTCTGCAATGTGTAGTCTTAAGAAAGTAAACCTGGGATATTGAGACTTGCCCATTTTCTGGCACTCAATGTTTGTCGGAGATGGACCTTGAACCCAGATCTTCCTGTCTCTGGCTGGCTCCCCATTCACATATACTATACTGCCACTCTCTCTGGACTTGGGATATTGATAATATTTTTACCTTATATAAAATAATACACTAAGTTGCGTATCTTCTCCTAGAAGTCTCCAGATCATTTCTAAAGCACTAATTTCCAGTCCCCAAAACACTTTTGAAAACTTGTCCCCATGAGGATTTTTTTTATCAACTATTTTTTCTGTGCTTTAAAAACAAATACCCAGAGGTAGTTAGGTAGCACAGTAGATGGAACACCAGGCTGGAGTCAAAAGGAACTAGATTCAAATCTGGCCTCAGATACTTCCTAGCTGTGAGAACCTGGACAAATCACTTAAACCCAATTGCCTGGCCCTTGCCACTCTTCTGCCTTAAAATTAATACTATATCAGAAGGTAAGATTAGAAAAAAGAAAGATGAATAAATACTTTCTAAGTTTAAGGAAAAAAGAGATTTTCCAATTTTCTAAATTTGAGTGAATTTGCACCACAAGTCATATTTCTGTTATAATTAAAGCAAGAAAAAAAGCCATTCTACTTTTAAAAATTCTCTGACAGACCTTTAAAGGGACAGAAGTAAATTTATGATTTTTACATCAGATTTTGTGTTAAGCAAAGTAGGAAATATGATTGAGAGAACACTGGTTAAGGAGCCAGTACCCAGAATCAAACACAATTCTCCAAGTGTTGTCCTAAGTTGAACATGAGAAGCAGAGCACTTACCTGGAAGGGAAGGAGAAGGTGAACAGACATATCAGTGACTTTCACCAAGTTACAAAGTTAGCAGAAGAACTGTGGTCTTAATCAAGTTCCTTTAATAGAAAATCCAGGACTCTTTCGTATCACACCACACTGTTAGGCAACTTTTCTTCTATCTGTTTTCTCTTTCCAACTAGGCTGTAGGTTCTCAGAAGAAAAGAACAATGTCTTGACTACACGTTTTCCCCAAAGGACCTAGGACAGAATTCAAATTGTGCTCCTTTCTGAACCTCAGTTTCTTCATTTGTAAAACTAGGGGGTTCTTCTATTTGGCTTCCAAGCCTCTTTCAGCTCTTGGTCTGTGATATAGACTTAAAACATGGGTCTAAGCATACTGTTTAACTGTCTTAAAGATACCTTTCATCGTCTTCCCAGTTTATTTGTCTTACTAAGTCCATGATGAAAGAGAACTGAAGCAAGTACTTGGTTTAGGTAGATATGTTTAGTTTGGGAGTTTGGGTCAAGTGCTGTACCTGGAATCAGGAAGACTTGAATTCAAATCTGTCCTCAAATTCTTAACTATCTGTATGACCCTTTATGAGTCACTTAACTTCTGTCTGCCCTAACTTTCTCAACTGTAAAGTGAAGACAGCAACACCTACCTTCCAGAATTGTTGTGAGGATTAAAAAGGGTAATATTTATAAAGAGCTGGCATATTTTGTTGTTATTCAATCACTTTTAGTCATGTCTAACTCTTCATAATTCCATTTAGGATTTTCGTGACAAAGATACTGAAGTGGTTAGCAATTTCCTTCTTCAGCTTATTTTATACATGAGGAAATGGAGGCAAACAAGGTTAAGTGACTTGCCCAGAGTCACACAGCTGGTAGGTGCCTGAGGCTATATTTGAACTCAACAAGATGAGTCTTTCCAGACTAGTTCTGATGCTCAATACACTGCTCCACCTAGCTGCCCTACCTAGCATATACTAGATGTTTAATAAATGCTCAATTCCTTCTGTCCTTCCTTTCTTCCTTCCTCCTTTCCCTCCTTCCTTCCTTCCTTTTTCACTGAATTAACTAAATCACCACCAGGTTTTGAAATTATTTCGCCACAGTATTTTATTTTTTAATTGGATTCGTTTGAACTCAATCCTTTAGCAAGAATGTACCAAGTGTAATCAATTTCTTTTTCTGTAGAACTTTCAAACCAAACATGGCCTAAGATACCATCTAGTCCAATGATTTCCAAAGTGGGTGCCACCACCCCCTGGTGGGTGCTGCAGTGATCCCAGGGAGGCGGTGATGGCCACACTTTTTTTGTATTACATTCTATTCTGAGTTCAATAAATAGTTTCATAATTTCATAAGGGGCGCTAAGTAATATGTTTTCTGAAAAGGGGGCCGTAGGCCAAAAAAGTTTGGGAACCACTGACTAGTCCAACCCATACTTAATTTAAATAATTAATTCAATGTGCTTTCTACATTTGCAAAGCATTTATTAAGTGTAATGTACTATGAATTTGCTGGGGATAGCACAACAAAGAAATAGTCTCTATCATCCAGGGGCTTATATTCTTCTGGGGGAATTTATCATATACACAAATAATTATAATTTATATGCATAAATAGGAATCCCTTCTTTACAGTCTCCAGCAAGAGAAAAAGTATTATCTCCCCAGGCAACCTATTCTGCTTTGGATGAGTCTAATTACCTAGAAAGTTTTCTTAGATGAATCTGAAATATGGCTCTTTTTCATTTTAACCCAGTGTCCTAAGTTCACTCCTCTGACTATAAATAAATAGAACACATTTAATCCTTCTTCTAAGTAATAACCTTTCAGGCAATATGAAGACCACTATTACACTCTGCTTAAGTCTTCTATCTTCTCTAGGCTGAAGATCTTCATTTTTATAGCTCATGTAGATAGATCTCAAGGCCCTTCCGTATTTTAGTCCCCCTGCACTAAATGTTCTCCAGTTCATCAGTTTCTTCCCAAAAGGTAGTTCCCAGAACTAAACACAGTCCTCCAAATGTTGTCATAAGTTGGACATCAGAAACAAAGTACTCCTCTGGAAGGGAAGCAGAAAGTGAACATGTCAGTGATTTGCACAAAGTCACATAGAGAGTCAGCAACAGAACTGTGATCTAATCAAGTTCCTCTAACAGAAAATCTAGGACTTTTTCTTATCACACCTCTCTGTTAGATAACTTTTCACTTCTCTCTCCAACTAGATTGTAGGTTCTTAGAGGATAAGAGCAGTGTCTTGATCCTCTAAGTTTTTCCCAAAGTGCCTAGGACAGCATTTCATATGTGATTTCACTGGAATAGAGAATTCTCCAGTGAGAGGCTTTTCCTCCAGACCCTCAGCTCCTTTTCTTCAACTTAGAGACAGAGGGTTACCTAGGGCACCAAGAGGTTAAATGACTTTCAGAGAGTCACACCCATATATGTAAGGGGAGAATCTTAAATGCAGAAGCTTCTCAAGGGCTTGCTTTAATTTGTATCCCCAATGCTTAGCATAGTGCTTGTTCCATAGTAAGAATTTATGAGCTTTCTTATCGACCTTATCTATCTAGCTCTCTATCTACCAACATACCTACCTATCTACCTATCTCTATCTATCTATCTATCTATCTATCTATCTATCTATCTATCTATCTGTCTGTCTATAGTGTATCTGTCTATCTATCTGTCTATCTGTACTTCTATCTAACTATCTGTCTATCTATACATCTATCTGTCTATCTATCTCTCTATCTATTTCTCTCTCTCTGTCTATATATCTATCTATCTGTCTATCTATGTCTATCTCTCTATCTGTCTAGCTATGTCTATATCTTTCTATATATCCATCCATCTACCTACCTATGCACTTATCTTGTCTCTGAGCCTGCTCTCTATCCACTATATCAGTGATGGGCAAACTACTGCCCTCGGGCCAGATGCTGCCCCCTGAAATGTTCTATCTGGCCCTGAGACATTATTCCTAATCTGACGAATAGGATACAATCCAATAAAACTTTGAAAGAGTTGCCTTAGAAACAGACTGACAGCTGAACATTTCCTTTCCTTTGGCCCCCTCTTTAAAAAGTTTGCCCATCACTGCACTATATCATATCCCTCTCAAACCTGACATAAGAATATACATTTTCCTTGTAATTAGAGCAGTAGAATGGACTTGGCTGAAAAATAATAGGTTCTCCTCCTTTAAGTCTTCCAGACAAGACTAGATGAGTGCTTTCTAAGTAAGATATAAAAAGGATTATTATTTAGATAAGGATTGGATCAGATGGCCTCTGGCGTTTCTTCAAACTCCAAGATTCTGTGATTCTGAAAATAGGAAAAGATTGACAAATCAACCTGATTTCTATCATGTGTACATAGCCCATTGAAAGGATAAAGGAACAAATTCCCTAGAACGCTTTCCTTTCTGCACAAATCAATCTAAATGGAATATTTTTTTCTGAACTGCACTGACAACCATTTCCATGAACTTTGAACCATTTTTTCTAGAATGGAAGCATTTCCTTAATTTTTCTCTAATGCCTTCACAGCCTTAGCAAATTAAGAAAATGCAATGATCTGCTTAATTTGGTCAATGTAAAGAGAATTTGGATATTCATATCTAAAAATGAATCTAATTTCAGAGCTTAATTATGAAATATTATCTCATATCATTGAAATTATGAATTTATACATTTATTATGAAATTATGAAAACCGTCTGCTTTGACCAGTTAACCAGATATTTAATATATATGCAATACATTAAGGTTGTATCTACGCAAAAGCAATGACTCAAATGTTTTGGTAAAGTGTCTCTTCTGGGTACTCTTTATCTAGTAAGAACAAGAATGTTTTCAGGGGCAAATAAATGTTGAGAGATAAACCACCTACAATAATAGCTCATGTCTACAATGGGTTTTGCATTTTACAAACTGTTTGCTTCATAATCACCCTGTGACATAGTTACCACTACTAGAGAATAGTACATGGGTACCACAGAGGAAACTTGATCCATACTTCCTGCACATCCACAGAGACCAGCATATCATCTATCAGAATAATATGGCAAACACCAATGTTAAAAATGTCTCACATTTATTTAATGCTTTACAACTCATAAAATGTTTCCCTCATAATGACCCTATTTGATATTTTGTAAAAATATTGTTATACCCATAACCCCAGTCTCAAAGCCTATTTATTGGTAGATGATAATCAAGGCTCAAGAGGCTAAATGACCTGCTTGAAGTTTAATAGCTAGTGAGTGATAGAGCTAGGAGGTACAGCTAGGTGGCGCAGTGGCACAGTGGATAGAATACTCTGCCTGAAATAGGAGGATTCATCTTCATGAGTTCAAATTCAACCTCAGACACTTACAAGCTGTATGACCCTAGGCAAGTCACTTAATCCTGTTTGTCTCAGCAACTCATCTGTAAAACGAGCTGGAGAAAGAAATGGAAAACTATTCTAGAATCTTGGCAAAGAAAACCCCAAATGGACCCAGGAAGAATGAAAAATGATGGATACTACTGAATAGAGAGAGCTAGGGACTGAGCGCACATCTACTGATCTCACATTTGGGGTGATTTCCACTACACCCTGCTGCCTCCACTTCAGAGGCTAGCTCTTACGGCCTGAGAAAGTTGCAGAGGCTAAAGGAGCAATCCATGGCATTCCATAACATAGAAGTGATCCATTCTCTTTAAGAAATTATTCAGTTGGTCAACAAACATTTGTTCAATCTCCTTTGCCAGGCACATGTTGGTAATGAGGATAAAATGACAAAAGGGGAAGAGTCCCAGCCCTCGTGGACAACAGCAGTGTCAAACTCAGATAAATGATCCCTGAGGAGCACATATTGATCTAGAAAACTACAGATTAGCAGTATCCATATTGTACTATATTTTTATTTATTTTCTTAAACATTTCCCAATTCTATGTTAATTTGATTCAAGATGCACTAGGGAATTTTGTAGGCTTCCTGTGTGATGCCTTTGATGTCTATATGATATATATTGTGTGAGTGTATACATACACACACACACAAAATAAATATATACAAAATAAATAAATAAATACAAGATGGAAAGGGGAGACATTGGTAGCTGCAGGTATCAGGAAAGAACCGAACTGGGTTTGCTTTGGTGTAGTTTGCCATGTTTGTCAACCTATCAACCAATTGCCAAATACCTTGTCTAGAACTAACTTAGCATGGGTGGTTCATCAACAATAGGTCATGTCAGACTAATTTTATTTCCTTTTTCCTAAGGTTATTAGATAACAGATTTGGGAAATGCCATAGATCTAACTTAACTCAATTTTAGAAAGGCATTTGACAAAGGTTCTCATACTATACTTGCTCGGGGTAGAGGGAGGAAAAGCCATATGGGATAGATTATAGTACAATGAGAGTACAATTCAGACTTACTTGAACAGCTGGACTCAAAGAGTGACCACCGTTGGTTTGCTGTTGTCTTCAAAGGAGGCCACCAATGAAGTGCCCCAGAGATTTGTGTTCAATCTTGTGCTTTTTAATGTTATTTTTTTTATCAATGGCATGATAAAGATGCAGATTGCCTGCTTTGTCAGATTTGAAAATGACTCAGAGGTGGGAGAGGTGGTAACACATTGGATGGCAGAGTAAAGACTCAAAAAGATCTTGACAGAACAGGAAAGTGGCTGAATCAAGCAACATTTAAAAGGGATAAAAGTAAAATGTTACACTTGTTTTTTCAAAAAAATTAAAAGCGTAAGATATGGGAGGCTGTGATATCCATGAAGTCTAATGTAATCCTGGTTTCCATTAAGAACCAGCATCCCCAGAAATACAGAGATGAAGATCCAGTGTAGTCTGTCCTATTTAGTCTATATCATAAGTAATGTATTCATTTCTAAGTGCCACACTTCAAGGACTTTGATAAGCTAGAGAGTATCCAGAGGAGCACTACGAAGACAATGCAGGTCCTCGAGTGCATTTCATATGATACCATGACATTGTCGTTTCATAAATTTGGAGTATAAAGGACCTCAGAATCCAGCCTCCTCATGTTAGAGATAAGAACACAGATCTAGCCAGTTTCATATTTATGAAGCATCTGGCACAAAGTAGATGCTTAATAAATACTTTTTCTCCCTTCATTGCCCCACTTGTCCAAGGTCATATGGGTAGAGTTGCAACTCAAATGGGGGTTTCTGGAGTCCAGCATAAGTACTCCAACTTCAGCACTCTTTCCTCTATACCTATCAGGGAAGACCCTGGGGATAATGGTTAGTGTGAAGAAAAAAAACTTAAAAAGGGAAATCATAGGTGCCTTCCAAGTATTTGAAGGACATGGAAGAGAAGAGGAGTGAGGCTCGCAGACCAGACCATTCTAAAACTAGGAATAATAAGTATACTTTGTAAAGAGGCAAATTTAGACTTGAGAGAAGGAATGATGAGATCCTGATCTATAAGATTCTTCATGATGAAATCCATCCCAAAGTGGAATTGGCAAACTTGTTCTTCTTGGTACCAGGAACAGAACAGAACAGACTAGAGCTAGAAATAGTAAGTGCACTTTGCAAAGAGGAATTTCAGACTTGATAGGTGGAAAGACTTCCTAATGAGTAGCACTCTCCAGAAATGGAATGGGCTGCCTTTTAGGAGGTAATATTTTCCCTCTCACTTCTTCCCTTCTTCCAGATAAGTCTGGATGACTACTTTTTGAATGTGTTGTAGAGGGGGTTCTTCCTCAGATATGGGTTGGATGAGATGGTCAAAGAGGTCCCTGTGGATAAAAAAAAGGATAAATTAATTCAGTTTTTTTCAACATATCTGACTACACTTTTTTAAACCCTTACCTTCTGCCTTAGAATCAACACAATGTGCTGGTTCCAAGGCAGAAGAGTGGTGAGGGCTAGGCAATGGGGGTTAAGTGACTTGCCCAGGGTCACACAGCTAGGAAGTATCTGAGGCCAGATTTGAACCTAGGACCTCCTGTCTCTAGGTCTGGCTCTAGATCCAGGGAGCTACCCAGATACCCCCCTGACTACATATTTTAAATTTAAAATTGAGGATAGAGGAGAACTTCATTATCAAATATCTTTGTTGATATTCATACTTAAATGCAAATGTTCTATCTACCTATCTACTTATTTGTCTATCTATCTCTGTGATTAAGGGTTTGATATCAACCCATTGTTATATCTAAAATTTCTATTCTAATAGCAAACAAAAGGAGACTTCAGGATAAAATGCTTTCAAAATCCATGGTGTAGCCATTTAAAAAGAAGGAGAGGTAAAAAACATGTACATAAATCTCTAAATTCCTCTAACTCTCCTACTTAGTCTAGATTAATCTAAAAGTGACTAGAATGCCCTTGAAGAGCAAAAAAAAAAAAAAAAGTACAACTTTCTGGGATTATACTGATCCTAAAAGCATATGAAAATATACATAACCATAAAATTAGTGCTAGAAGGAATTATAGAGGCCATGAAATCCAAGCATCACATTATGGAGATGAGAAAACTGAGAGACAAAGAGGTTATTTGACTAACTCAAGATCACCCAGTTAGTATGCACCTGAGAAAGGATTTGAGACCACATCTGTCCTTACTCCAAACCCAGTGCTCTGTAGGCTATATCATGCTGGCTCTATGATTGAGGATCTGGTTCACTCCTTGATGTTTGAATATTCAATTCAATTCCACTCAAAATTCTATGAAGTATTCTTGATCACCTTTAGAGATTAGTCATCTTGATCTTTTCTCTTCATTTAGTATCTTATGTTCTTTGAGATATTTTGAAAATTGATCCTAAAGCACCTTTAAAATGGTGTTACCTCAAATTTTTGGATGGATTTTTTCTGCTTTTTGACTATATCTATCCATTCTCCCTTCATATTAAGTACTGTTTCTATTTCCACAGTGAGTACTGATACTTTGAGCCCAAATGTGGAGATTCCTCTAGCATCAGTGATGAAAATATATAATTATATACACGCTGACACATCTGTTCCAATTAATGCCCCTTTATGGGTCTTACAGTGCATCTATACATGCTCTCAGAATGAGCTGGCTAAGTTGCATTTTATGTTCAGCTTTTTGCAGGCTTGTATTTTCCCTTCACTAAATTTTATTGTTTATAACCTTCAGCCATTTTACTTGGTAATGCTTTGAAATCAGCTTATACACTAAAAATGTGTTGCCTTTGACTACTATGCCTCTGTGCTTAATAAGGAGGTTAAATGTTTTTAAATGAAGCAGTTTCTGGTCTCTTTTTTGGTCTCAGCAAGGCAGATGGTAATGAAGACTCTTGCTGGGGTATTGATAATTAGGACAGAGTAGGAAATAGATGGATATGTGTGAGACACTGAAGAAATAGTTATCAATAGGACTTTGGTTACTGATTAGGAGTGAGAGGTGAGGAAAAGAGAAAAGTCAGAGATTTCACAAGTGGGAGAATGGGTGAAAAGTGATAAGATTGACAATAATAGTGAAATCAAGGAGGATATCAGAAAAAAACAGTAAGTATGGTTTTTAACATCTTAAGCTAACATGTTGATGGTATATACACGTGAAACTATCTTCTAGGAATTAGAAATGTGGGGAAGAGACTTCAGACAAAAGGGTAGGATTCATTCTAGTTCTGATAAATGTTTAGCAACCAGTTTTCTCCAACCCCCCCCCAAAAAATATATGCAGGATATACTTTAAGTTTAATGTACATTAACATTTTCTCCATCACCTTCTTAAGTCTAGAGATTAGCAAAGCAATAAATCAAGCCCTGGTTGTAGCCTCTGCTGATTTCCAAGACATAAATGATCACACTGAAAATTTAATACTCCACTCTTGAGAACTGTTTGAGCTGGCTCCAGCACTCCCCTGCCAGGACAGGTGATTCTAATAAGATAAAAGAAGAGTGCCCCTAAAAGCACTGGAAGGAGCACCCATTTTTAAGGAAATAAGAAGATAAGGAACCTGCCATAGAAAGAGAAGTTAGAAAGATCTCAAGAGAATGTGGAGAAATTAGTGTCCCCATAGTCATAGGAGAGGACAAAATATACAGAAGAAAGGGGTTAGTCAACAGATTCTGGTCTTGCAAGAAGATCTAGGATTGATAAAAGGCCATTGGATTTGTTGATTAAAAGATCTTGGTTGACTTCTGAGTAAGAGGCTTCAGTGGAAAGGTAGATTCCAGAGAAAATGGGTGTGACAACTAGGTAGCACAATAGATGTCCAGGCCAGATGTCCAGTCCTGAAGATGTATTATAGCTCTTCTCTCTTCTCTCTTAGAAATCAGTTCTAAGACAGAAGGTAAGGGTTGAAAAAAGAAAGAAAATGGATGATGAGAAATCATATATGTCGACAAGAATTTTTCTAGAAATTTTGCTATAAAGATGAAGGGAGAAATAAATGTTCTAGAAGGATCAAGGAAAGAGTTGTTTTATTTTTGTTTTTTATTTTAATAATAGGAAATTGTGAATATTTTTTTCAGGAAAGAAACCAGAGGAGAAGGAGAAATTGAAGATATGTGAAAGAACTGGGATGATTTCTGGAGTAAGATTCCAGAAGGGAGAGGAGGGAATGACTTTAAGGGTTTAACTAGAAAAATTAAGTGATTAATTTAGTGAGGAGTGGGGATAGCTCTACCTCTGAGTGAAGAAAAAAATAAGAGAACAAATAAATGCAGTGGTAGTCAAGTTAATTGATTAATACAGCAAGATTGTTAAAATCATGAATATGATCATCTTAATGATAAAATTGAATTGACCATTGGGACATCCAGTCTGTTGTTCTGTATTAAACTCATGAATAATTGCATCATTGCTCCCATAAATACTTGGCCTTTCTTCAAAAAAGGGCCCTTTTTTTGGGAAGTCTTCACATCTTATCCAAGTCATTTTACATTAGCCAGGAATAGAGTGTGCCTGAAAATGAGAGTTTGCTACACACTCACTCTTCATTATGGCAACTTTCTGTCCTTCGAAGAGGAAAATGAAACATATTGTAGTTGTGTGTTTGTAAAGATATTAACTCATATCATGAATCAAAGAACTAAGTAGCAAATGAATCTAACCAACTAATTATTTGTCTTTGTAGACATGTTTTTATTTCTTTTCTCCTTTTCTTGTTTAACTATAATGAAGTTTCCTATTCCCTCTTTACCATTACATTTGCCATACTGATATGTGAGGCTTCCACGGAGAATTTCCATATAAAAAAAAGGAGCATTTCTTATGAATGTATAATCATTCAAAAGGTCATAATAGATGATCCTGTCATTACAGGACTCAAGGAGAAAAGAACATTTATTGAGTTCCTGTTCTATTAAATACTTATTTTTTATACTATTAAACTATAATAGTATAAGTTATATTTAATTTATCATGGGAAGTAGGAACAAAAATAGATTCCTGTGCACTATAGCTTTACAATCTAGTTAGAGAATTAGGACACGTTAAAGATAAATAAAAAATATATAGAGCAATGGTATAGACTGAGGTATAATCAGAAGTTCAGAGGAGAAAGTAAACACTGAAGACTGAAATGATCCAGTAGGATTGAGAAGTGGTTTGCAGAGGAAGTAAGAGTTTAACTGAGCTTTGAAGAAAGGTTGGAATTAGATAATAAAGGAAATGAAGTGTATATTCCAAGTAGGGGAAGTAATATAAGTAAAGATTCAAAGAATGCACATACTGCATATGGGAAGCCAGGAAGGGAGCAAAAGGTTCCTGGAGATAAGAAAAGTGGGTGAGTGAGGAATCAGCAGTGATCTCGAATGATGATTAGACACTGTGAGGTCACAAAAAGAGAAGCTATCAGAAGTTTTTAAGGTGAAGGTACAAAATAACACAACTGGATGATTAATTTGGCACTGTGTTGGGGGTAGGACTAGAAACAAATCACTTAGAAATCACTTAGAACTGAATTATTTTGGATAACCTAGGGGTGAAGTAATAAAGGTTAAGACTAGGGAAATAGTACTGGAAATAGAAAGAAAGAGAACAAGAAAAAAGAGTCAAAAAAATAGTAACCCTAAGATTTTTGAAGCCATTGTTCACTTTTTTCAGACCCTTCAGGACCCCATTTGGGATTTTCTTGCCAAAGATATTAGAGTCATTTGCCATTTCTTTCACCAACTCATTTTACAGATGAGGAAACTGAGATAAACTACTTGCCCAGGGTCATACAATTAATAAGTGTCTGAGGTCATATTTGAACTCAGGAAGAAGAATCTTCTAGACTCCAGACCTGGCACTCTATTTACTGTGCCACCTTTTGAAGCTAGGGAAGTGGTTAATGCAATATCTTTCTTGTATAAGCTTCTTTGGTCCAGTACCAATACAACTAGGTGAAAAATGAAAAATTCCTTTAAATTCACCAATCTGGGAGGTCCTGGGTTCAAATTTGATTTAAGACAATCCCTATCTATGTGACCCTGGGCAAGTCACTTAACCCCAATTGCCTAGCCCTTACCACTCTTCTTCCTTGGAACCAAAATACAATATTGATTCTAAATATAAATATTTAAAATAAATAAATTCATCAGTATTTTTGACTAGTAAATTGATTGACATTTTTATTGCATAGACATAAATTTTTATTGTATAGGAAAGATGTTTCATCATCTCATAGAACAAATCCTCCCTTGAGGATTTTTTAACATGGAATTTTTGTTAATGATCACATTTAAAAGATTATTGACTTACTGAAAGACCCTACATGACCCTTCCCATGAGAATGGGTTACTTCACCAATCTTTGACTCTTTGTAAAATAGGGATGTCCATATTTATGCTTCCAGTCTAACAGAGTTGTTTTCAGGGAAAGTCTTTGTAATAGATAGAAATGGGAACTATTATTGATCTTTTATTATAACTATTCCTCTCCTACAACTTTGGGGTAGTCCATCCTTTCCATACTCTACCGTATATCATATTTATTTGTGTACAAGTTGTGCCCACATGTTAAGATGTTAACTTCTCATGGCAATGGTCTAATTTGAAGGATCTGTGATTTCTTCGGCATAGGGAATTAGTAAGCATTTTGTGAAAATGATTTTAAAAAATTGGATGAGGATACTTTTAGGGGGCAGGGGAAATGGTGGAGGTGGGGAGGGAATCTGCATGTGATTTCGTTTTCCTCAGGATACAGGGACCTATTTTTAAAGTAAATATTCATCATTTCAGATTCAAAATGTTCTTGAAATTCTCTTATCTAGTGATCTTGATATTTTCAAAATCAATTCTATGGCAAAGAAGGAAACAAATATTTCATTATGTGACTTCCTTTTAAAAAAAAAAAGTGTGACAGTGAGAGTTCATTTTGGTGCTGGACTTTCACCAAACTTTGTCCTTTCCTCTTAAGACAGGAAAATTGGGCGATCAAGCTTACTTACGAGATTTCTGGTACTTCCTTTTTCTATGTTTTCAGTATCAAATGCCTGGAGAACACTGTTGGATCTAGTGTGATTGGCATCACGGTTTCCTGTTGTGTCTGGATGCCAAGGAGAACCAAGATGCACAAAATTACTAGTTAATGATTCATGAACATATTTTGTTCAAAGCAGAAGTTTTAATTTATGGACTTTGACAGTTCTTGTATTCTGATATATTTCTTAGGTTATGAAGCATGGAGGTAGAGATCCAAATATGTGGTGTTCTCTCATATCTTTCTGCCCATCTGCATGAATTACAAAGGTTTTTCCAGTTTTGTGTGATCTGCCTTTTGGGTAGACCTCAAGTACAGAACCATATTTTAAAATAATATTCAATTATACTGAATACAGTAAATGTCAGTCCCTGGTTAAAAAGAAAAGTAACAACCCTCTGAAACGCATTGCTAATGTGACTATAGGTCTTAAGTAGATTCACATTAAAAAATACTTGTCCCCAAAATATTTGACTTCTCTACTGTATCAGGGCTGGGCAGTTGCCAGCAAAGAGCTTTTATCACAATGTAAATGGTTTTTTAAGTGTTTGTTTCCAGCCAGGGTTCTCTCTGCCCAGGCACCTCCCAGTCCCATTGTTTCTTTGTTCTAGCGGATATACAAAGGACTTAGTGTTTGTTTTCTGGCCCAGATGGATTAGATAAAGTCTACATATTTGAACTTCACCTTCTAGGCATGCAACCCATTGGAGTTTAAAACACCTTAAAATTTAATGTCAGAATCTCATATTTTACAGATCAGGCAGGAAATGCAGTCTGGACACCAAGCCCTTTCTCCAGTCTCTTTAGTCAAGCTTTTACTGATTACCTTTGAAATGCTAATGAAAATCAAACTCCTCCAGGTCTTGAAGCAAGAATGAGCCTTTTCAGTTATCATCTGTGAGGTGGTCCTTGTTCTGGAGTTTTTAGTTAGTGTCTTTATCTGAGACCCCAAAGGAAATGTTTTCTGAATTAGAAACATCATTTAAAGATTCATGTTCCTCCTTGGTTTTTTTCTTCTTCTCTATTTCTTTAAGAAATCTTTGTTGCAAAGAATGGCTCAATGGTAAGGGGAAGAAGTGGAGAGGTATTGGGCAATGAAAATGACATGAAAACAAAAGCTACCAATAAAAACCAATGGAAAGGGGGGCAGCTGGGTAGCTCAGTGGATTGAGAGTCAGGCCTAGAGACGGGAGGTCCCAGGTTCAAATCCGGCCTCAGACACTTCCCAGCTGTGTGAACCTGGGCAAGTCACTTGACCCCCATTGCTTACCCTTACCACTCTTCCACCTAGGAGCCAATACACAGAAGCTAAGGGTTAAAAAAAAAAATGGAAATCATGTACATATCTCTTAATTTTCGCATCCATCATTATGGGTTTTGGATGATGATTTGGAATAGAGTAAATGGCAGTGTGTCATAGTGAGTGATTAAAAAGCCAGTCTGGAATCCAGGAATAATACCTGGTTTCAAGCCTTCTTCTGACACAGGCTAGCTGTGTGGCCCTAGGCAAATCACTTAACCTTTGTTTGCCTCAGTTTCCTTATAAATTTATAAAAAATATATTTTAAATAAAATAATTTTAAATAAAATATATATAAATATTTTTTAAATATTAAAAAAACATATAAAATAGTATAATATACTTCCTACCTCCCAGGGATATCATGAGGATCAAATGAGACAATATTTATAAGGTGTTGTTGCTATTATTATTATTATTATCCCTATCCAAAAATTATAAATTTAGGGCTGGAAAGAATGTCGAAGAGTATCAGTCCAACCTCCTTCTTTTACAGATGGAGAATATGGTAGAGGTTCACAAAAACTAAATGGCTTGTTCAAGATCCCACAGGTAGTAAGTAGCTGAAGTAAGTTGTGAACGCAAATCCAGAACTCGGGATTCAATAAATTTCCCACTGTGCCTCACTGCCCCTTTGATGCTACTAGTAAAAATTGCTTATTTACAAAGAGAATGAAGAATCCTCTCAGATGCCTCTGATTTGGTTCTGTCAGTTAGAACACTTTCCCCTGGGAACAAGCAGATCATATTTTATTAAGGTTTTTTTTTTTTTAAAGAAAAAAGATATTGTAGGATAGGAAAAATTGAAGTAATTCTCAAGATAATTCAAGATAGGGTGGAGATATTCCTGAAATAGCTGAAATGTCTCTGTGATTCAGAAGAAAGTTTTTTTTATTGTTCATTTTATGGGCTTTATGTAGAGTCAGAGTAATACAACAGATGAAATAGGACCGGGAGCCAGCCGTGTGAGCTAGCCCTTCAGAATTCATTGCCAAAGTCGCCTCAAGAATTTCAAAGTTTACTCCTTTAGGCTTGAGTCCATCCATCATCCACTGCTTGACACTGTTGTGGCTAATTTTCAGCGACTGAAAACAATGAAATGTTATATAACTCTACTTGTTGACCAAAAGTGTTATCTATTCATATGGAATAGAGCATGAAATGTCTCCCAGCTGAATGCATTAAGGTACAGATTCAGCAGTGAGGTAGACTTGCTCCTACAATGATCTGGATGTTTATCTCTGAGAGTTCCAGGACCAAGGAGACACTTGGGATAAAAACTGAAGGCTGCACTAACCCTTAGAAGGCTAGAGAAAGGGAAAAGATCTATGGTTTCACTGATAAAGAACCATCTTTCTACCTATCATTACTAGAGGATTGCCTAAAGCTTAGAAGGTAAAGGACTTGCTCAGGAGCAAACAGCCTGCATGAGGCAAAGGCAAAATGTGAACCCAGGCAATCTTGCCTCTGAGTCCAGCTCTCTAGCCACTAAGTCACATTTCCATTTCCTTTATCATAAATCACCCAGAAGCCACAAGGATAGACTCTGGACCTGTGAGTTCATTGAGAAAGTAAATTCTTTAAAGCAAGGTATTTACTCTTAAAAAAAAAAAAAAAAAAAAAAAAAAACCACCTCTTACATTCTGCCTTAATGTCAACATCAATTCTAAAACAGAAGACCAGCAAGAGCTATGCTATGGAAGCTAGGAAGTGTCTGAGGTCAAATTTGAACCCAGGTCCTTCTGATTCCAAGCTCAGTGCTCTATCCTCTGTGCTACCTAGCTGCTCCCTTCTAATTTAGTTTACCTACTCCTAAAGTTTAGAGATCTGCCTTGAGAACTACTTTTCTTGAGATGTTTTAGATTCAACACTTGAACCCAAGACTTTAGGGACACTATATTAATCTAGCACATCATGCTACCTCTGCCCCCAAAAAATCCTTAAAAATAAAATACAATTATTTTTAGCATTGTCCTTTAGCCTTACTTTAAGTTCCATTGACAGCAGTAGACTCTTTCTTTTCCAAGGTCCTTAGAATTTTCTTGGGGTTGGTCTGTGATTTCAATTCACATTGCATCCTGCGGACTAAGGTTTTTCTTTTTCCTCTCAGTAGAGGAGAGAGATACACCTTTCTTAGTGAGTCCTTCATGACTAGGACACCCTGGTCAGATGCTTTCTAAACTTTTGGAACCCTAAAACTGTGGGAAAGTGTGGTAATCCCTTGGTTTTATGCCTATCTGCCCTGTTTTAATAATTAAGTGCAAAGGACTGATGCATTTATTTCTCTGACATTTCCATGGCACCATTAGAATGTTCTATTATAGCAAGTACTCACTAAATGTCATTAAACAACTACTAGGGCTTCCACAGCATCAATCCTTGTGGAGTTAACAGCAGTCCCTCTTGGAGTTTCCATCACCATGTAGTCAACTCACTGAGGCTGGGACTGGCCATTCTGGTATCTTCACACTCTAGAATGATGGAGGACTAGGGTTCTCAAAATTCTATCAGAGCTTTGGAACCTTGGACTAAATGAAAACCATTTCTACTTTACTATACTGTTTCCATATTGTATCCCCCAGTGTTCTTTCTTCAATTCTGCCCTGCAGGATTAAAAGTCCCCTTATACCTCATTCTCTGGACCAAAGTTCAGAGTCTGTATGTTGTTGAATAACCTGGTTCATACATGGTTGGTGTGTGAACTCAGTTTGGGCTTGTGGCTATATGAAGGTGATTCTATAGCTACAATATTGCTCTCTTTGGCTATGTTTACATGGCCAGTAGATCCTAGGATGGAAACTAATGGTAGTAATGGGAGGAATTCCATTTAAAACACACAAGTTTCTTAATGTTTGAATATTTCTCATCTAGCAAGCAAAACATCAAATGTTTAACTAAGCTTTTCAGGGTTTATCCAGACATTTGACCTTACCTAGATGGTCTTGGACTGAGTAAGAAGTATTTAAGACAGTCAATCAACAAATATTTCAATAAACACTTTGTTCTGAGCACTGTACTAAACACTAAATACAAAGAGAGGAGGAAAAACATAAACAAAGACGTCATAATTACACTTCAGGACACAGGAATTATAAAATTTGTTACAGCAGTTGGAACTCCAGGGGCATAACTACAACCAGTTAGATAAAATGTTTGATTTATTAGAAATGCCGATTTATGCCTTCCATTAATGCCCCTATTCTGAGTACCTCATCATGGTGTGGAGGTGACCTTGAGTTCTTCAAGACTATGCCAGCAATTTTTAAGATTTGCCAGGTCTGAGAAGACTGGAAAGACTCCAAGTACCAGCCTGTATGTCTCTTTTCTAAGACTTAGCCTTGCTAAGTTCAGAGAGTCATCTCACCAAAGAGACGGTCACCAACAGGCTTAATATTTTGGACAATGGAACCTTAGGGGGGCATGGAGAGCATAGGACTTGTGTTGGGAGAGGCAGTACTGTCACTGATGGAGTCAGATTGTTTTGAATATTTGAAGAAATGTATATTTACATGATGGGTGTCTAGTGAAAAGTTTGAATGAAGTGGCAGATTTGCTGTAGTCACTTTCATTTTCAAGAGAGTGTAGGAATTCACAAAATTTAGCACGATAAAGAACCTTTAGATGATCTAACCCAAATATCTTGTTTCACAGAAGAGGGAACTGAGGACCAGATTTGTAAAAGGGGATTTGCCCAAGGTTGTATAGATAAGCCAGGTTTCAAACCCAGTGCTTCCATCACCAAATTTTCACCACCTCCATCAGCAAAGTTCCCTTTACCATACTAGGATGACTATTATAAATACATCTGGACAGTGATGCAGAGAATGCCTGTACTGCAGGGATCCTTAATCTTTTCATGCATCATGAACCCCTTTGGCAGTCTGGCAAAGGCTGTAGACCCCTTCTCAGAATGTTTTTATATTCATAAAAATAATGCATCAGGTTACAAAGGAAGTCAGTTATATTAAGATATAGTTATCAAAAGATATTTTCAGATCAATGACATGTAAAACTCAGTTGAATTGCACGTTGGCTACAGGAGGAGGGTGGGAGAAGGAGAGGGAAAGAACATGAATCATATTTTTTTCAAATTCATATAACCATAAAAAGAAGTAGAAGAAGGATGCTACTAACCCACCACAATAATGCCATCCACTCCATGCATATTCCTCATCACTATCAATCACATAATTTTGCAGGGTGGTCAAATGGATTCAATATCATCATCTGTAGACAAGGAACTTTCAAAGATATTAGGACTCTATACTTAGTCCCATACTGTTTAGCTTTCCTATTAATGATTTGTACAGTGACTTAGAAGTATTATCAAATGAGCAAAGGACAAAAAGCTGATAAAGCTACATAGGTAATACATTGAATGATGGTTAGATTGGAGAAAATAATTGGTCAATGCCAATCAAATCAATATTTGAGGAAAATATAATTTTAAAGGAAGTTAGTTCATAGACCCCAGGTTAAGAAGTCCTACTATACTGACAAAGCCCTGTGAACCTCAGTCTCTTCTTTGTTCTTTTCCTCACAGACCCCTTACCTCCTGCAAGATTTGAAGTTGATATGGACAAGGCCACTTCCACAAGTCTGCATGTTTGGTGGACCCCATCTTCAGGAAAGGTTGACTTATATGAGCTGCAGTTGTTCAATGATAAGAACCAGAAGATACAAGAGACCGTCATCCCAGAAAGTACTTTACAGAATGAAAATACATTTTCCAACCTCACGGCTGGTAGTAAATATCATTTTGCCATTCAAACTATTTCTGGGAATAAAAGCAGCCCTGCAGTTCACATCAATGGATCTACTGGTAAGATCTATTTATATAATATTAAATATTAAGCACTCAGAATCATGGAACAAGGGACAGGAGAGATCATCCAACCCGTTCACCTTATTTACAGAAGAAAAAATTGAGGACAAAGGAAGCTAAGTCAGTCGTGCAAGGTCATCCTTCCATTTAGAGTGACAGGACCTTTGTATCTCTAACTACATATAGGTTTCCTTCTGAATATCTCATTGACGCTTCAAATTTAATATGTCTAAAATTCTATTTTGCCATCTTTTCCCCCAAACTCCTTGTCTTTGTTATAATAGCCAATCTCCTGTGCTCCAAAGCTCAGTTATCTTGAGTTGTGATCAAAACAGCATTGGGAGGTAGGTAATATTATTGATCCAATTTTGTAAATGAGGAAACTGTGGCAGACAAAGGGTAAGTGATTTGCCCAGGATCTCACAGCTCATGTTTGAATCATGTTTGGAACTGATGTCTTTCTCACTCCAATTCTAGCCTTCTATCTAATGTGTCACCTCCTAGAGAAGATGGTTTTTACCTCCTTTTCTCTCCTCTGCTAACCATTCCCTAACAATTAAATTCTTGTCTCTCCAATATTCAGCTCAAATGCCACTTTTTCCCATAAGCCTTACTTGCTCTTCTCCAAGGACAGGAACTTCTTTACATCCTCCTTATACCAATATCATTTAGAAGGCAGTTTGGGGTCATAAAAAAAATCACTGAGTATGAAGGCTTGAGTTCTAATCCTAATTTTACTATATGACCTTGCCCAAACCTAATAACTTCCATGGATTTATATATTTTTCATGTACAAAATGTATTAAAATGAATTATCTTAAAGTTTCTGATCAACTGTATCATCCTATGTACTTAAAAAGGAATTATGCTGACCAGCCTTATTTTCCGAATTTATGCCCTGGAATGCATTTATTTTTAATTATTTTCCTACTTTACTCATTTTGCCTAATGTTAGCTTGGCATGTTTCCCTTGTCTTTCCTGTCTTTTTTGATTAGTAATTAGGAACCAAGATACTAGTGAAATCTGAGGCAGTGATTATTGGTGTTCTCATATCTTTCTCTTGTACTTTTTCCCTCTCTTTTCTTTCCCTCATCTATTTTCCCTCCTTCCCCTTTTTTTCCTTCATCTTCCTACTTTATTCCTTTTCTTCCTTTCTTCCACTTCCAGTTTAGGTTTGCCTTCCACAACTATTCCTCAGCTAGAAGTTCTTTCCTTTAAAGAACCATTTTCTACTACATTTATCGTGAGTGCAACTTTAAAAGCCTTCTGTTATGCTAGTTGCATTTAAAAATGTTTTCCTAGCATGTTCACACAAAACACACACACAAAAATGCAGCTGACACTACAGAGGCCTTCTAGATTATAGCCATTAAAGGATATCAAAGTATAGTTTATATTAAAGTTAATAATCTATCTGAGTAATAACTGTGGTAGGCATGAGTAGGAACCACATAGAGTGTTAACAAAAAGTCTAACCATGATGCTTCATTGTGGTATGGAGTGATCCTTGATTCTTAATGGTCACGCCAGCAGGGCATGATCTCTGGCGAGTCCCACAATACTAAAAATGCTTCAAATATGGTTCCAGCACTCAAAGGAGTTTTTGTTCTAAAGACTAATCATGCAAATAACATAAGGTGCATCATCAATAGAATTCTATGACCTTGGCAACCCATAAACCAAAAAAATGGCCATTAGTCCTAGAGATGACCCCTTCCATTTCTACATGTTTTAGGCTATCTATAAATTCATTTGTATCATGCTAGACTAAATGTCAGCCCTTTCCTGATAGATGGGTTGTAGGGGGGGAAATGGCTCCTGTCAGTCTTAACATTTTTGTGATAAATGAAGCCAGAAGAAAGAAGGAAATTGAAGCTAACTGGAAGGCTGGTCCATAGGTACTTCTTGTAAAGGCAAAGAAAGAAGTTGGCAAAAGTTTAGTGGTGCTTTCCAAAGAGAAGATGCGTTTTCAAGGCTCCCAACAGCTTAAAAGGGGCAGAATTTATTTACATGCATCTTCAAGTTCTTTTAAGGGATTTCCTCAACATTTTGAGACCACCTTATTTTTCTAAGCTTGTGTCAAATTCCTCAACTCCATGTTGTCTACGTAGTCAACTGAACTCCTAAATACCTTATCCAAATCCCTCATTCTCTCCATTCCCATCCATCCATCCATCCATCACTACACATAGTGCTCCATTTCTATTTCTTTACCACACACCGAAAGACAACAAGAAACATTGTGTCATGGGATATTTGGCCATTATGAATTGTAATACTAATGATAGATAGTTGCAAAAAAGTTTATGCACCATTGTCCATTGCTGAAGATAAACAGGTAGAGAAATTCTGCAAAGACCTTAGCAAGACACTCCAAATTTAATCAATAAATTCCAAATAACTTTGTTACTTTAATGCAGAGGAGAAAAAAGATGGGAGGAGGAATATATGGGAAAATATGATTTAGGAAGATGAAATAAGAGAGAAAAAATACTCACACAGAAGCCTCATACCTTTGAATCGTAAGTGTTTTCTTTCAGAAAATAATTGGTAGGCTCTGGATATGATAAGTACCAAATAATACTATAAAGAATGAAATAGACTGTATTTTGACAGGTGGGAAAGGACTTGTTATTGATGTGGGAGTTATTCTTGAATTCTTGTTTGTGTATAGTCAGTCCATCAGCTTGTCAGAGTTAATATAGTAAAAAGAAGTAGAAGAAAGGTATAAAAATGAGGAAAAGATAAAGCATATAATTGAAATAACTCCATCTTGAACTATCTAATCAAGTAATTGGCAATCAAAATTAGGAATTGGAAAACCATCACATTGACAATTATAATAATCTTATTTTTTAAAATTAACCAATAAAAATTGCTTGCAGTAAAAAGGTGAACAAAAGAGCTTAGAAATGCCTCAGTCAGCAAACATCTGCAAAATCTTATGAAAGAAGAGGACAGATGATTATTAGCAGTATCATCTCACAGAGCAGTGAGAAGTGAAGGGGGGAATCAGTTCAGGAAAGGTTGGTAACACATCTATGTAAAAAAAGGGACTTCAAGGATATAGATAGTGGGACAACAAAGAGAGGGGAAAACAGAAAATATTTGTAAAACCAAGTAAATTGTTTTCTCCTTTAAGACTTGGTGAAACTACTACACCTAAATACTACAACAATCCCAGAAGGGCTTAAAAGGAAAACAGAAAATGTATTGAAAGAACAAAATGTATATACAAGATTGTTGAGTTGGAGAGAAGGCAAAAGGCTTTCAGAGGCCTTTTATAAAGTATTTAAAAGAGGGGAGACTACTAAAGGTCTGAAAAGATCTCTGACCCTCTTAATAGCACCAGAGTCAAGTGAGAGAGCATCCATAATTACTCACTGATATATGCCTACTTTCTCATTGCAAAATCTTAATGAAAGTTATCTCTAATCTAATCAAAGGCATACTCCTTAGGGAGAAAAGGAAGCTTTTTAAGCAATATTCATCAAGAACACACCTTTCCCATTTCACAATTGGGAGTAGTGAATCTAAGATTATAATTATTGTTTATTGACTTAAAAAAATAATATAATTTGGAAAGTAAAACACCAATCTACTGGAAATCTTTGCCCAGAAAGATGGCTACCATACATACATACATAAAAATCATCTGATCCCTTAAAAATCATACCGACAGAAATAACATTGTTCAATGACTTCATAATCATAAATAATAAGAACTCATAAAATGAGGTGTATGCTCACCAAAAGTGTTTGCCACTGTGATGGAGGAGATCCAGTACAAGTTGAAGTTGAAGGAGAGGAGTCTAAGTTGAAGAAGAATTTCCTGTCAATGTTGAGTTTCTCCAGATACTCGTGTTTGAGTTTGACTTTGTTCCAATTACATCAGTCTCCCAAACTTTGCAGAGGCTCTGAGAAGATTATCTCTAACCACTCAGAAGAGTGTGGCTTAAACATTGGAGATACCAAGTGGTTAAAGACTGCCTATTACCTAGATTACTGTATGCATTGGATAAATCCCCTATAGAACTTGTGTGTGAGTATGTGTATCTGGGATAGACAATGTAGATGAACAACTAACTGGGCACAGATTTGAACAATAAGAAGAGACAGGGTTGAATTGTCCCTAAGAAATTGCAGATCCCTTCTACTGATCTCAAGTTTCTCAAGAAAGCAAAAGCCCTTGTTTTTAATATCAAACATTTGAATGGTATGTGAGATACAGAATGCAATAGTTTCTGAAGAATAATAAGTGAATGTCACATAAAGGACAGTGGAAGGGCACATAGCTGGCTGAAACATATGAATAATGAATAACTTTGAAGAAAAATAAGAATAAAATATGTCATCAAGGAATTA
This sequence comes from Gracilinanus agilis, assembly GCF_016433145.1. NCBI lineage: Eukaryota > Metazoa > Chordata > Mammalia > Didelphimorphia > Didelphidae > Gracilinanus > Gracilinanus agilis. Next base: position 266,091,329 of record NC_058134.1, read on the forward strand.
ATGGTATGATAGGTAGAAAAGATAGACTGGTCATGAGGGACAAAAAATAGATAATCAGGATGCCCCTTTGGTACCCTTGCAATGGTCAGGAAAAATTGAGGAAGGACCCTAGCATGCATGATAGATTAACTTCCCTCATGTTTTATGGAAAGGTCCTAAATTAGTGTGAATGAGTTATGAAGAAATCTCCAAATCACTAAGATCATAAATTCATTTGTATATTTGAATATATGTTACACAATTTTATGTAGAAGACATTTCAATTTAAGACAGATCTTTCCTGGACTCCAGCCAAAACTTAGTTCTTGATAAACGTAAATTAAAAAGTAGTTGCATCAAGGCAAGTGGGCAGTTCATGGATAGAGAGCCAGGCCCAGAGATAGGAGGTTCTGGATTCAAATGTGACCTCACATACTTCCTAGGTGTATTACCTTAGATAAGTCACTTAACCTCAGTTGCCTAGCCCTTACCACTCTTCTGCCTTAGAACTAATACTTAGTATTCATGCCAAGACAGAAGGTAAGTTTTTTTAAAGGCAATTATATTTATAAAGTTGTTTCATGCATTATTATATCAAGGTTTATTAACAATATAAATAATTCACATTTCTATAATACTTTAAGGTTTACAAAATGAATTCCACTGAATAACTCTATGAAGTACATGGTACAAATATTGTTATTCCCATCTTAGAGATGTGGAAACCGAAGCTCCTGAGTTATGAAGCTGGTGTTAAAGATGAGATTCACACTTGCCAGTGTCTCTACTCTTACATGCTGTTTCTTACTGAAGTTACCTCTGACACTTTGCACCTGCCTTTTATTCCACCAGTGCCATTCCCTGTGAAAACTATCCAAGCCTCCACCAACACTGACACTCTCCAGGTTTCCTGGTCGTCTGGGTCTGGGAATGTGGATGAATATCGGGTGCTGCTATTGGATAAAGGGAGAACAATTCACAACATCAGAGCAGAAAAGCACGTTACTACCCATACTTTTCTTGGACTGACCCCAGGCCACCTCTACAACCTCACAATTGTCACTGAAGCAGCGGGGCTACGGAGCTACAAGTCTAAATTAGTTAGGACAGGTAAGTCCACCCAGATGACTACAAACACTCCCAATAAGAAAGTGTAAAGACATTCTCTGATGACAACTTAGGGAGAAATATACGGGTCAGGAGAAAAGTGACTAACACTCTTAGAGACTGCAAAAAGTTCTCAATCAATCAGAGAAGATTTAGTGAAAGCCAGTCCTTTCCCTGGGCTCCCCTAATGCTCCACTCTCTCCCCTTTCCAATCCATCTTCTATATAGCTGCCAAATTTTATTCCTAAAGCACAGGAGTGATTCCCATTACTTCTCCTCATCCAAAAGCTAGCCTATTGCTATTCCTTTTATGTGATCTTTCCCTTAGACTTTGTAGTCCTACCTGTAATGTTCTCCCTCCTCACCTCTGCCTCTCAGAATCTCCAGATTCCTTCAAGATTCTACTCAAATGGGAGCAATTAGTTGGCTCAGTGGATAGAGAGCCAGGCCTAGAGATGGGAGGTCCAGGGTTCAAGTCTGGTCTCAGGCACTTCCTAGCCATGGCACCCAGGGCAAGTCACTTAACCCCAGTTACCTAGCCCTTACTGCTCCTCTACCTTGGAATCAATATTTAATACCAATTCTGAGGCAGAAGATAAAAGTTTAAAGGAATAAAGATTCTACTGAGCCTTTTCATATCCCCTCAGGCTTTTAGTCCATACCATGAAATTACTTTTTATTTACCTATCAGTTTACTTATTGTCTGAAGCTCCTTGAGAAGAGAAACTGTTTTGTTTTTCTCTTTATTCCTAGTTCCTGGTATATGTAGGCATTAAATAAATGCTTGTTGATTTGATAGGACTGGGGCAGCTAGGTGGCACCATATTTAGAGTACTAGGTTTGGAGTCAGGAAGACTAATTTTTCTTTTTCTTTTTTTTAATTAATTTTTTTAAACTCTTACCTTCCATCTAGGAATCAATACTGTGTATTGGTTCCAAAGCAGAAGAATATTAAGGGCTAGGCAATGGGGGTTAAGTGACTTGTCCAGGGTCACACAGCTGGGAAGTGTCTGAGGCCAGATTTGAACCTAGGACCTCCTGTCTCTAGGCCTGGCTCTCAATCCACTGAGATACCCAGCTACCCCCTTTTTCTTTTTCTTTTTTAAACTCTTACCTTCTGACTTAGAGCAGAAAAGCCATAAGGGCTAGGCAATAGGGGTTATGTGACTTGCCCAGAGTCACAAGGCTAGGAAGTATCTGAGCCCAGATTTGATCCCAGGACCTCCCATCTCTAGGTCTGGCTCTTAATCTACTAAGCTACCCAAATCTTTCTGATTTCAAATCTGGCCTCAGACTAGCCGTGTGACTCTGGGCAAGTCACTTTGCCTTGTTTGTCTCCATTTCCTTCTCTTTAAAATGAGCTGGAGAAGGAAATGACAAATCACTCCAGGATATTTGCCCAAAAAACTCACACAAAGAGTTGGAAACAACAGAAGGCAATATAAAAATGTAGGTGAACCTTCATGTTTCTTTAAATAAAGCCATGCCTGTGCCCTGGTCCTACTCTGTAGGCAATCCTTTTCCCACTCTTTTAATATCCTTATTTCAGCTTTCAGGATCTCCTCCATAAGCACCAGATCACCTCATCCTGCCTCTAGGCTGACCAAGGTCCTCCCCTATAGCATTCCACTTGTTCTGCTGCTTCTCTGAAAGCATCCATCCATCTCCTCCCATTTAACCTTCACTGACACCTCTCCCTCAGAGATTCCCTGAGGATACCTTTCTTAAATAAATGCATACTCCAAGGCAGGGATTGTTACTTTGGTATCCATGGACCCCCAAAATGTTCATATATAGCTTTCAAGGAGTTTATGAAGTTGCATGGGAAAAGAATTACATTTTCATCTTCCCAAACTTTGATTTCCTTCGTAGTTTGTGCATTTACAAACATTGTGCTAAAAAGGAGTCCATAGGCTTTACCACATTGCCAAAAGGACCCATGATGCAGAAAAGATTAAATACTCCTATTTTAAGTAAACTTCCAAAGGATATAATAGCTTACCAAGACCTCCAATGGCAGATTCTCAAACAACAGTAAAGGTTGGTGGGGAAGATATTTGGCGCCTCATATTTTAGAGATCTGTGATTTTGTCGGTAAGTACTGATTCTGATCACTAAGCCCTTTGTGAACAGATAAGACAATCTTTGAGCATATTGTTGTTGTGACCAAAAAAAGAAGAAAGTGTCACCTCATAGACAACCTGATTATGAGCCTGTGGGAACTCAGAAAGGCTGTTTCTCAGAAGACAGTCAGAGAGTCCAGCACTAGGTTTGTGCTTGAACTTTCAAGCCAGAAGGATGAGGCAGAGCTTGTGCTCTGCCGACATAGCTTTCAAGAACCCATGTTGTGTTAAGGCATCAAAGTTAGACTTCAATGATGTCTATAAAATGAAACATATGCCTTAAGAGTTATTTATATACATTAAGAAGAGAAGTTAGCTGGAAATCCCTGTCCCACTGGCAAATCAGGATAAAACCATTTTCCTAACGTGTCTGTTTTGATTTATGCCATTAGTTGGGGTGAAAATTGTCCCGGAGATAAGAAATGGAGGAAAGAACAACTGTGAGATTTCACCACATTGCTCTAGTGAAATGACAAAGCAGCTGTCAAACTCAAGAATGAATACAAAATCTTTTTTATGCCTATTTCTTACTCTATTGGTACATTAAGTAGGGTATTATCTATAAGAATATAGCATTCATCAGACATTAGATTTTTATTAAACGCATCCTACATGCTCAAGCAAGAGAATAAAGTACATCTCTTTGAACTATTATATCTTGTGTGTCTCTTTTATCCTTTAAAATAAAATGGCTTGGGCTCTTCGCTGTTCTTTGGAGATATACCTGGTCTCAAAAACTAAAATAAATTATCTTCACAAGTTGACAAAAAAACTGTTAAGGAGCATTAAGATTCAAAGGTGAAAATAATATGAAAATAAAATATATCAAAAATGTTTAAAAAAATAAATATGGGGGCAGCTGGGTAGCTCAGTGGATTGAGAGCTGTACCCAGGGATGGGAGGTCCTGGGGTTCATATCTGACCTCAGACACTTCCTAGCTGTGTGACCCTGAGCAAGTCGCTTAATTCCCATTGCCTACCCTTACCACTCTTCTGCTTTGGAACCAACACACAGTATTGATTCTAAGACAGAAGGCAAGGGGATAGATAGATAGATAGATAGATAGATAGATAGATAGATAGATAGTTGGATAGTTGGATAATTGGATAGATAGACAGACAATAAAGATACCAATTATGATAGTGCACGTCTATCATCTATCATCTCTACATCCAGGGAGACTGAGGCTTGAGCTTGGAAGTTTTGAGCTAATATACAGCTGAAGCTAACTGCATGGTTGTGTAAAGTCTGGCACCAATATGATGAGTCCCTAGGAGTAGGGGTCATCAGGCTGTCTAAGGACTATCATTAGTGGAATCAGATCCAGAAGCTGCCAATGCTCTTCCAGCCAATGGGATAGGAAAACCTAATTTAGATAGATGAAAAATGGAAAAATGACAGATAGGTGATTGAGATGGACAGATGATAAAGACAGATAGATGAATATAGATAGTAAACCAATAGATAATAGATAGATTATATGTTAATAGACAATAAAAAGTCACTTATTAGATAGATAGAGTAAAACCTAAATCACAAATTCTACTTAAAACTTTTTGGTTTTCTTCTTTCTTATTAGCCCCAGTGGAAGTCTCAAATCTGATGGTGACTAATGAGGACAGCTGTAGTTCTCTTAAAGTCAAATGGAAAAGACCACCAGGAAACCTGGATTGTTATAACATCACATTGTCTCATCAAGGGAACGTTAGAGAATTCAGGACTATGGAAGCCTGGGTGACTGAAGCCCGCTTTGAGGGCTTGATTCCAGGATGCTTGTATCAGATTACTGTCTCTACCATTAGTGGTGAACTCTCGGCTCAAAAAATGGCAACGGGGAGAACAGGTATACCTTGAACTTCAGACATGGAATTTGGTTACATTTTTTTTAAATCAGGCCAATTATTATTTTAGGCTGACATTGAGAGACATGGAAGGTAAGTTCATTTTCCATGTTATAAAAAGTATATATTTAAGCCAGGTCTTAATGCTCAGAGAAAAGCAGACACATATGCATGGTACATCTCTGAATATCTCAAGAAAACTAGTTTGAGTCTTGAATTATCAGGATGATTTCTTATTTTCTTTTGACTGTGAAAATGTAGCCTTTGTGTAACGCTTTTGAAAAGTACCTAACATTTCTAACAGTACCACCTCCTCACTACTGGAGATAAGATAATGAATAGGGACGTCAAGTGTAACAGCTACGGTACTTTTAATAAATTATTGTATTAATCCTCTGAATACCCTTAGGAGTCAAGAAGGAAAGAACATTTAATGACCACAAGTATTCAGGATCTCCTATATAAGATGCCACCATTGGAAATAGACCCATGCTAGAAATAATGTTGGAAATATTTCCGGGGCCAGCATTTGGCCAGTACTAGACATTGTCCATTTCACTAGATGATAAGCAAAGTAGCAAGAATATTCTTCTAGATAGAGTTAAGAATTTGAAATCAGGAAGATATGTGTGGGAAGCCAATAAGAGAATAGATAAAAATCTGAGACTCCTCTTTTGACCCCTTTTGTGATCCTTGTGATTTTTTCTTGAAAGGTATTATGGCCTTACTGAAAAGCTTTAAGTTCCTATCAAACCTGAATTTAAAGGGTTAACACTGTTAACACAGCAAGGAATTCTGCTGCCTGTTATAGCTAAGGCCAAGATACTCCCCAACTTGGTTTTCTGATAAGAACCTAGTCAAAACTCAGCCTTGGCCTTGGTCTATTCTGAAGCCAGTGTTTTGTGTTTTGATGTGACATAATTTGTAACTTCTGCGCTTCTGCAAAGTTTCGGGGGGGGTTCTTTTGTGTGAAATGAGTCTTGAAATATATATAATAAACTCCATGCTCCTGGAGCCAGAGCTGGAAACATGAAGTAAAAGACATTTCCCTTGTCCTGTCCTTATTTCCTTATCAACTAAACTGTCCTTATCAGAGATGATAAAGAGATCTCCATAGATAGGGCTCAAATCTGTCTTCAGATATTATCTGGCCAACCCACTAATCTCTGTGTGCCTCAATCAACTCCCTAGTACTTGCCCCCCAAGTCAGAGATCTGAATAGCTGAAAGGAGTTACAACAAAAATTCTACCCTCCAATCCTACCTCTAAAACATACAGACCCCTTGCATATTCGATCAGTAGAGCTGACTAAAAATAAGTTTCTTGAAATTACATTTTCCAAAATGAGGAATTTTCTATATAAAGAGCTATTCTACATTGACTGACAATCCATTAATAGCCTTGAAAGTCAGATTTATATATTTTTCTTCTATTGTTTTTCACCTTTCTCCCTCTTTCAAATGGACTTCTTACTTATTTTTTTTTCTCCTTTTAAATCATCTCATGTTTCAGTTCCTGAGAAAGTTACAGACTTGAAGGCAGTCAGTAATGGTTGGATGAGATCCCTAAGAGTGAGTTGGTCACCTCCTACTGGAGACTGGGAGTGGTACCGCATCAAGCTGCTCAACGGTTCTTCAGTACTGCTCAACATCACCTTGGGGAAAGATGCTACAACCTTTGACATCCATGACGTAGGGCTCATACCTGGAAGACAGTATGAGGTAGAGGTAACTGTTGAGAGTGGAGGACTAAAGAACACTGTCCGCTGTCAAGGTCGAACAAGTAAGTAATGACAGAGAAGTAAACTTTGAATAAAATGGAAAAATGATCAGATTTCCTCAATCAGATCTGGGCAGAAGTAAAGAACTGTAACAAGTTAGTGGATTGAATGCCATTCTGAGAAGAGTGGAAAAAGAAGGAAGATGATAGGGGCAACTGCATGGGTACCAGCCATCTCTTCTGATGCCTACCATGTAAGGCTGTTCAACTTTATTTTCAATATTTTACAGGATAAGGACAGATATAGTTTGGGTCACTGTATCACCTCCCCATCCCAACAAGATGGCTTAGAAATATATAATCCAAAGAATTAAAAAAGCATTTTAGAAAAAAAAAAAACAAAAAAAAAGCATTTTAGAATACTGACTTTCTCTACCAATCTTTCCTAAAGCTACATCCAAATATATAATGCACATTGAATTATTCCAGCCACGGTGGCATATCAGATGGGTGTGATTTAAGCATAAATCGCATTTTCTATTCAGACCATGGTTTCTTAACCTAGAGTTCACAACCCTCTTTATAGGTTTCAATGGGTTTATGAATTTTGAGGGGGAGTTCTATTTTAATTTTTTAATAATTTCAATATAATTGGTAACTTTTGTACTCCTGTGAGTTATTTATGCATTTACATTTTTTTCTGAGGTGTCCACAGTTTTTACCAGATTGCCAAAAAGATTCATATCACACACACACACACACACACACACACACACACACACACACAGAGTGTGAGTTAAGGACACCTGATATGACTATGTAGTCTAGTTATAGGCAAATTTTCAAGTTAAAATGTTATCACTATCCTGAAATCTGTTAGTTCTTGTCCTTTCCCTTCAACTCAACCAAACCCAGATCATTCTATTCAACAGAGAAAAGCAAGATACAAAGCCAAAGAAAGGATGTGTGTGCAATGATAAGAGCCATAAGACACCTTTTTTGCCCATTTATGTCCCATAGGGCATACTCTAGAGACTACTGGCTATGACAGTCTGGCCTTAAATTTTTTAGGTTGCTTTATATGCCAAATATCTTTAGGGTTTCTTAGCAGCTTCCAGGGGAAGTTGTTAGAAATTTCCATAAAGCCTGCTTTGTAAAGCAGATTTTATTCTTTAAAGGTAAACACTCCATGCATATAACACATACGTGCATTCCCCATTAATTCTGTCTTTCCAGCTCCATAGGATGCATCTACAACATGCCCTCCAGAGCAATAGTCTTACACAAATAATTTTCAATCTCTCCAATAGGAAGAGTAAATAATAAGCTATCATGGAGACTAATCTCTGAAATTTATAATAGCCTCACCTGGGATGGAGAATAGGACTGAGTATCATAAGATTGAGGCAGTCAAATAAAGAAATGAAAATGTAAATTTCATGTGAAATAATATCTAGACCAAATAAATGAGATTAAGGTTTGCAATAATTATTTATATAGACTTCCTTTTCATAAGGAATTTGCTACCCTACTTAGCATTTTCATTCCTTTTTTCTATGTCCTTTACTCCAAAGCTGACTTCATAATGTTGAGATGACCCTGGGGTCCTGGACGCAATGCTGATAGAATACAAACTTTCATAAATTCTACCAAGAGTATTGTCTCTAATATAAATATTTCTATTGTCTAATAGATTAACCAGCCTAACTGTGTGGTCCTTAGACAACAGCTCACTATACGGTTGGCATAAAATGAGGAATTTGGGCCAAGATATTCTCAAACACTTCATCTCTGAATCTCAGGGAGGTGGCTGTCTGCATTAGTTGGGAGTTGGGATATACTCTAACAAAGTGGTAATTCTTTGAAATACTAAAGGAAGAGTACTTCATTATGTTCCATCATCTCAAACTTTTCAGAAGGAAATTTTAGGTCATTGGCTTATGCTTTCATTCTTAAAACCAAGTCCATAGTAACTTGCTGGATTAGGATATTCTTCTGGATAGAAGAGAGCAGTGTGCAGATTTGGACATCCTATCACCTTCTTTTAATCAATCAATGAGTATTCTCATTAATTCTTGCTTGTCACTTACCAACATGGTTACCCATTCCTTTTTCCACAGCTCCACAGCCTGTTGGGCAACTCCGAGTAAAGCATGCCAACGAATCCTCTCTAAGCATCATGTGGCTGGCCCCTGTAGCAGAATGGGATAAATATGTCATCTCACTGGCATACAGGGATCTCTTGCTCATTCACAAGACATTAGCCAAAGAAGCCAAAGAATTCACTTTCACAGACCTGGTGCCTGGAAGAAAGTATGTAGCGTCAGTCACCAGCATCAGTGGAGACTTAAGAAATTCAACATCAGTAGAAGGAAGAACAGGTAATTTTCTTTTTTAATCCAATTCAAAGAAAACAAGTCAGAAATGCACATTTTTTCCTCCTTTGGGGAATCTAAAGCCCAATGATATATGTGCTACAGACCAATTGGATAGGCAGTTGGTAAGAAATCATTACAAGACAATTCCTCTTATAAAGATACAAAGGTTTTCATAGATTGCAATCAATAGTGTGATATCATAGCCAGTTTTCTGGACCTAAGAAGGGACCATTGCTATAACCTTGGCCTGAACAGACCACATTTGTTGAAGTGTTGGATTTAGTGCCAAATTTTAGAGAGAGCCCCAGTGAGCAACAGAGCATACAGAGGAAAGCAATCAGGGTAGAGGAGAGATTTGGGCCATGGGAAAATCAGCTGAAATAACCTGGTCCATTTAGCCTGCAGAAGGGAAGACTTAAGGGTATTATAGGAAACTTCAAGGACATAGAAGACTTTCATGTGAAATAGATACTAGACTTTTGATCAGTTCTAAAGATTATTAGGAGCTACTAGTAGAAGTTGCAAAAAGGCAAATGTAGGCTTTTTAATTTTAAATTTTAATTCAATTTTATTTTATTTTTGTCAGTGTTTTCTTCCTTCTATCTTCCCTTTTCCTCCTTGCCCCATTATTAAGAAAACAAGAAAAACAAACATGTATAGTAAAGCAAAACAAGTTCATGAACTGGTCACGTCATGTCATGACATATATATACATATATACATACATGTATGTATTTATGTTTCAGTGTGTATATATAGACAACCTCAATATTTACCTCTCTATCGAGAGGCAGGTAGCAGGTTTCATCATTAGTCTTCTGAAATCCAGGTTGGTTATTGATATTGATCATTGTTCTTGTTTTTCAAATTAGTTTGTCTTTATGCTTTTATTTTTAGTGTATACATTTTTCTCCTGGTTCTACTCATTCCACTTTGCCTCAGTCAAATTTAATCATGATATAAATAAAAATTTTCTAAGAACTACACATATTCAATAGGGGAAAAAACTGCCTCAGGAGGCAATGAGTTTCCCCTCACTGGGATGGCAGTCTTCAGGCAAAGCTTGGATGCCCACTTACTGGAAATGTTGTAGACAGCGTTTCTGGTCAGGTATAGGTACACTGGATGGCCAATGAAGTTCCTTCTAATTCTGTGGTTCTTCAATCATCATCTCTAGTACTGGTTTTGTCATTAAATAAATACATAACCTTAAATAAGTCATTTATCCTCTATGGAACCCAGTTTCCCCATCTATTAAATGAAAGGGTTGAATGTATAGGCTGTATAAGATCCTTCCCAGTTCTAAAACTTTCAAGAGCCTAAAGAAGATTCTACCACAGAAATGAACTATAGTTGCCTGAGCCAAAAAAAAAAATCAAGGTTCATTCCATCCTCAGTACATAGAATCATAGATTTAGAGCTATAGGAGACCTTAGAGATCCTCTACTTCAATTCAGTAATTTTATAGTCAAGGAAACAGCTCCAGAGAGACTAACTTCCCAGTATCCTACAGCTAGTGAGTTTCTAAGTCAAAATTTGAACCTGGGTCTTGCTAGGTTAATTTCTATCAAGGGTATAGATATTCACTTTTGGGGTAGAAATCCAGATTACTTATTTGGGGAAGAATCTAGGATTTTTAAAAAAATCTTTGTGCCACTCTCTACACAGTGAGAATCCTCTTACAAACATTTCTACCAAGGTTCCTTATCTTTGGAAATGAGTGTGCCAAGATGCCAACCCCTCTCTATTCCACATAGAAAGGATTTTTATTGATAAGTACTAATTAACACAGCTTGAACCTAGAGTTGGGGGGGATGGAGTTATGAGCCCATGAAAACTGCCAACTCCCTTTGAGGTGTAGGCTGCCGTGGCACCAATTAGCTGACATACCAAAAAAATATCTACCATCATGCTGTAAGTTGCTGACATAAAGAGTTATCTTTTAGATGGGAAGAGTCCTCCAACCTTCAGATGGGGAAAACTTCATTCACTTCATTTGTTGACTATAAGTTGCTATAAGTTCTAATACAACAAGAAATGGGAAGAAATGTCACTCTCTCTACTCAAGTAATCATATATACTTAGCTGTTTATCTTTTATATCCCCCGAGGATTATATTAATTCCTTGAGAGCAGAGGTTGTTTTCTGTTCAGTCTTTGTGTCCCCAGGGTCTTCTACAGTGCTTTGTAGATAAGCAGATGTTAAATAAATGCTTCTTAGATTGGATTGGATTGGATTGTGGGATCATAGAACTATTGCTCAAAAGTAGTGGCCATTCATTACTTGAGCTCTGTTTGTAATTTAAAATCACTCCAAAGACATGTGCCTTCTAGTCTTTGAACCTTAAATCATTTGACTTTCACCTAATATAAGCAACATTCAGAAGTGGAGGAGCCTTCTGTGCCATTCCATGCCACAGGAAATAAAGCTAAGAGTCCAGAGCGGAGGATTTATTTTTGTCTCTAATTCTGATTCCTTTTTTGCTGTTGTTGCACTTCCTTGGGGATGACTAAGTAATTGTCTTCCTTTTTTTCTATGAAATATTTTCTTTTGTTTCAGTGCCTGCTCAGGTTACTGGCTTGAATGTGTTCAATCAAGGGACGACCAATAGTTTATTTACCAACTGGACCAGAGCACAAGGAGATATTGACTTCTATCAAGTCTTATTAATTCACGAAAATGTTGTCATTAAAAATGAGAGCTTGTCCAGTGAGACCAGCGGCTACAGCTTCCACTCCCTCAAACCTGGCGGGCTCTATTCAGTGGTAGTTACAACATTCAGTGGAGGGATCTCTTCCCGACAAATGGTGGGAGAGGGACAGACAGGTAAGAAAAGGAAAAAAAGTTAGTGAACTATAAAAATATGATCCCACAAGACCTGTAGTATCATACTGATATACAATGATAGTCCTGATAAGGACTATCCTGAAAAATATATTGCTGATTCTTCAAATTCATCAAAAATACTCCTATTGTCCCCCAATCTCTGTAAGATGATAATTATAAAAAACCTCTGAGATGCTCCCAGAATTATACAAGAAAGACTTGTGGACCTTAAGCAGCTAGTTGGCAGTGAAGTGGTATTGTGGATGGAATGCTGTCCCTGGAGTCAGGAAGATCTGAGTTCAACTCTAGCCTCAAATACTGATTAGCTGTGTGATTTTCAGCAAATCACTTGACCTGTGTTGGCCTCAGTTTCCTCAATAGTAAAATGGAGATGATAATAGCACCTGCCTCCCAGGGTTGTTGTGAAGATATAATGAGATATTTGTAGAGTCAAGCACAGCAGCAGCTGAATGGTTCAGTGGGATAGAGAGGCAGATCCAGAGACTGGAAATCTTGGTTTCAAACCTGACCTCAGACACTTCCTAGCTGTGTGACATTGGGCAAGTCACCAAATTGCCTAGCCCTTGCCACTCTTCTGCCTTGGAACTAGTATTTAATATTGATTCTAAGCCAGAAGGTGAGGATTTAAAAGGAAAAAAAGCTGAGCACAGTGCCTGATACATTAGTAAATGCTACATAATTGTTAGTTATCATCATTATCATTATTTTATTAAAGGAAACTATAAAGGAGAATGGAGGAGTATGGAGGGAGAGGCATACACAATGAATTTTCTAATACCTTTAAGAAAAGTCCCAGAAACATTTTGTGAGCATTTGATAACTACTTGTTGCCATAAATAATTCCCCTACAGCTTCTTTCCTTTGAACTGTTTATGTTCCAATTCTCCAGTGAGTTTAATTTAAACGCCCTCCAATTGCTATGGTTATGATGTATTCAAATGAAAAGCCCACTATTGGGAAAAGTATTTCCCTGGTTTTTTGTTATTCTTCTGTAGCAAAGATATAGAAAGAGAGATTATGCCTATTAGATTTGGCTAGAAATAGAATCTGAAAAACTCATAAGCTGTACATGTTGACACTTTTTTCCCTGTTCTATACAAAGAATAGAATTGATTTAATAGATTCTAAACAATACTTGAATAAGTTATGGATTTATGTTCTAATTTATTTAGTAAAAAAAATAAACAGGTCTTCCCTTTGTGGAGAATTAATTTGCTTAGATTTTTAATAAGATCTATCCAGTTATACTACATAGCCCCCTGATATCATCTCTGCTTCCTTTCTGTATCAAAGTTGGGATGTTTGGGATTTGGGTAACTTCAAACACCATCCTTAAACTTTCCAAACATGCTTATAGTCATCAGAAACAAAGGAAACCCATTGCTCGTAAAGATCTGAGCTCTCATTGACCAAATTCATTCTTGAAGACTTCTCAAGCCCTTAGAACATCTGGCTGTAGCTGATTTTAAGCTTGGTATCAGGCATTTCATTCCCTCTACAAGCATTAGGCTAACAATAAGCATTTAAACACAATACACGCTTACTAGAGACTTTGTAAAGAAAAGAAAATGGACTTCTTATTCAAGCATCTTTAGAAAATTACCAGTTATATTCCCCTTCTGGTGAATTCTGAATTTTAATCCCCAGTAGATCAGTTCCAGTTCCTGCCAACTCATAACCACCTTTTCTGTCTATTAGGAAACCTATTAGGAAACCTAGTACTGGTCCAAAATATTTACCTCCCTATCACCTAATTTCTTATCCTTTTGTAGGCCTACATGCCTCCTTTCCCCTACATTCTTAAAACTCTGTCCTCATCTCCAGTCCTTCAGCCCTTCCATATTCCAAATGGCAGTCTATGCACTTCCTTTGCTCCAGTCTATATCAGGGTCCACTCTTGGTGTCTTTGTCTTTCAGTATAGTTCTTCATCTCCTAAGGTAGACCTTAAATCTTGCCCAGAATGGCAACAATCCCCACATTCCTCCTGCATAGTCACCAATATAGAAGCATTAAGTGCCTTCCTATGACTCTCTCTCAGAGCAGTCACTTCTCAGAGCTTTCCATGGGCATATAACCCAAGGCTTTTTTCATCCCCTTGTGTGGGGGAAATAAAGATCAGCCAAATCATTTCATAGCTATTAGAAACTTCTTGGCATGGCAGCAGCACATATATTTAAAGTATATCCCAGCCCTAAGAATATGAGCAACATATTATTTTTTATTTTTAAGTTCAGTGATATTTTATTTTTCTCAATTACATGTAAAAACAATGAACATTTGTTTTCTAACATTTAAAGTTCCCTCTTTCTTTCCCCTCCCCCTTTCTGATAGAGTAAACAATTTGTTATAAGTTATACTTGAGCTATCATGAAAAATATATTTCCATATTCATATTGTGGAGGAAGACACATATCAAAAAATTAAGAAAATAAAATGAAAAACGGTATGCTTTGATCTGCATTCAGATTCCATCATATCTTTCTTTGGAGGTGGATAGCATTTTTTATCATGAGTCCTTCGGAGTTATTACAATCATTGTATTGCTGAAAATAGCTAAGATATTCACAGTTGATCATTGTACAATATTGCCATTACTATGTACAATGTTCTCCCATTTCTGCTCACTTCACTTTGCATCAGTTCATATAAGTCTTTCCATGTTTTTCTGAAATCATCCTTGAACAATATATTCATGATGAATCAGATGAGTAGCCACTAACTCTTCCAGGATATTAAACTAGGTCAATTAAGAATATTTTGTTTCTAAGCAAATATAGATTTAATCATATACATGCTTATTCATCTATTCCAGTGAATAGCCTTTTCACTTGCAATATATGGTACCATGGATTCTATACTCTTGTTTGAAATTCTCTCTTTCCTTGACTTCCATGACACCAGACTTTGCTTATTGGAAAAAAAGAATGGGCTCTGATTCAGAAGACATGCCATCTAATGCCAGTTCTGTGATTAATTAGCTGTATGATCTTGAGCAAATCACGTTATCACTCAAGAAGTAGATTTGGAATACCCTGCTTTATCCTAAACACTCTGTCTTCTGAGTTTTTTTTTTGCCAATATTATATTTGCTTTTTTGTTGGGGGTGTTACACTAATGACTTACAGTAAGATTTCATTCAACAAAAACCTCCAGACCTATTTCATATAACCTAATGCCTCCACTTCATATTAGTTCAAATAATCACTTTAACTTCATATTTATTCCTATTAAAATTCACCTTGACCGTTTAGCTTCATCTTCTCAGCCTCTTAGGAGTTTTTCAAAATCCCAATTCTGTTATTCAATATGTTTTCTGATCCTCTCATCTTTCTGTCATTGACAAGTTTAGTAAGCATGCATGGGATCATAGAATCAAAGGGTTAGGGACCTTAGTGACCAATTAGTCCAGTTCCCCTATTTTAAAGATGAAGAAACTGAGGAGAACAAGGCCAAAAGGTAGCTATCTCTAGATTACACTACCTATTAGGTCCACCTCATTTCTACTCAGAATTTTTCTTAATAATGGCCAATGGTGAGAGACCTACTTATACATACAATGCATCTTTCTATTTATGAAGAAGAAATAATGAGATAATATCAATCTTGATGCCTAGGAACAAAAGAAGACAAATTAGAATGTGACAAAGGAAAAAAAGAGGCCCAGAATGTTAGGAAAAATCGTTGACACAAAAATAGATATAGAAATAGATATTGACACCAAGTCAATGACTTTTTATACATAGACACCTTCCAACATCCCTAAAGAAGATAAGAGGACACTATTATCTTTTTAAGTTGCAAAAGTGTATTCATTTTCCATCATCTCATAAGTTAAAGGAATTCAAACAATTTTTGTTTATGTTGATATCATACCTAAAGATCAAAAAAGACTGATTTCTGTAAGAGAAAATAACTCCTAGCAAGATCATTCATGAGAGTTTATTTTGTAACTTTTTGAGGAAAGTATAAACATTGAGAGAGCTGAGTCAAAGATCTAAGCTCAAGTTGTGCCTAGGCAGTGGTGTGCTTATATATGCTGAACAACTAGCTTTTGGGGGGTACAAGGCCATGGAATATATATTCAACATACTTTTAAGTTTGATCTGTATTATTAACATTTTCTCCATCACTTTCTCAAATCTAAATGATCAGTAAAAAATCAAGACCTGATTTGCATTTGCTGATTTCTGAGGTAGAAGAGCTCCTGCTGAAAATTTAATAATTGGCACCTTCAAGCTGGTCCCAACTGGGGGACTCTCAACATCTCAGCTCACCCTGAGAAAGTCACTTAATATTCTCATCAATAAAATGAAAAAGTTAGACTTGGTGACTTCTAAAGTCCCTTCCAGCTCTAAATTTATGGTAATATAGCTCTTGGTACTGACTGGGTGACCCTGGGCTCTGGGCAGCTCAATAAGCCCATAAATTGCAAAGAAGGCTACTGTTCTGTATTGGTAGAAGGAGTTTTCTCATCTGAGTTCCACATATTAATTAATATTTCATTATTATTGAGTATTATTAATGAGTAAATAATTGAGTCCAGTCCCTATCCCTATAAACATTTGTTGCCTGAATTGAGGTCTTGTACTATGATAATGACAACTTCATTTTCCATAAATACTGGGAAAAGACCAGGTTCTTCCTGGGACACACAAATCTGTGCTTTTGGAAATCTAAGCTGACTTTTTATGGCAGGCAATGATGAGGATAATAAACTATTGAAACAAATGATTGACAATATTCTATTAGTAATAGGAATATAACCAGGGACTATAATTACATAATTTGATAAGAACTGGCCCTTATTTATAAATATAATTAGCCACAAATAAAGTTACCATGAATCAGCATCCTAATCAGCAGCTACCACTAGAGGGCAGGAAATGCTTTTGTGATGGCAATAAATAGACTCCATAACAAGGTTGGTTCTTGAGACCCTAATGCCGAATCACCAGATGGCATGAACTTCACAGTGCACTGATGTGAGAGGACTTTTAGAAAATCCATTAAATTCTTCAGATTTTACCACGGATAACATCTTTGTTTTTTATCAATTATTTGTACTTGTTAAATCGTTCCCTTCTCAGCAAAGCACAATTATAAAAAATAAAAATAAAAGAATACTCCATTTGTGAATATTTAAAGCAAAAGCAGAAACATCTCCACTTCCATTTAAAAAAAACGACAGGAGTGACAGCATTTTATTTACACACAGCAGGGTGATGTCAAATCGAGAAGCGGCTAGCCAGGTAGGTGGCATAACGGATAGACTTCTCTATACCAAGAATCAGGAAGTTGTTGTCAATGAGTTGTTTTTCAGTGATGTTTGCCACTTTGTGCTGCTTTGTGAGGTTTTCTGGGCAATGATAATGAAGTAGTTTGTCATTTCTTTCTCCAGCTCATTTGACAGATGAGGAAACTGAGGGAGACAGAGGTTAAATGGTTTGCCCTGGGGAAATATAGCTAGGAAGTATCTGAGAACTCAGAAAGATGAGTTTTCCTGACTCCAGACCTGGCACTCTAGCCACTCTGCCACCTAGTTGCCCAGCTTAAGTCAGGAAGATTTTAATTCAAATTTAACCTTAGAAACTACAACTCTGGGCAAACCACTTAACCTCTATCTGTCTCCTCAATTATAAAATGGGGATAATAATGGCAAGGTTATTTGGGGATCAAATGAGATGTCTGGCAAATCTTAAGGTGCTCTACAAATGCTGGCTACTGTGAATCGCCCCTGGGCTTTATCTAAATTGACTTTCTGTTGGGCATAAAGAACCCTAGTGTCCTCAAAGATAACATGGAATCCTAACTTTTCCTTTCATTCTCATGCAATCGGATTTGATCCCAGGAATTCCTGTTGCATGATGACAATGATGTATGACTGATCCTGCTCCTGCTTTTCTCTCTCTCTCTTCTGGTCCCAGTCCCTTCCAGTGTGAGTGGAGTAACACTGAATAATTCTGGTCGGAGTGATTACCTCAGCATTTCCTGGCTCCCAGCTCCTGGAGATGTAGATAGCTATTCTGTGACTCTCTCTCACGGTGATAAGATTATTCAGTCTCTTGCTGTTGCGAAATCCATCAGTGAATGCTCCTTCAGCTCCCTCACTCCTGGCCGACTCTTCAACGTGACTGTAACGACAAGAAGTGGCAAGTATGAAAACCATTCCTTCGGCCAGGAGCGCACAGGTGAGAATGGATGGAAGGACGATGACTCCACCTGAGTCCAGTTCTTCGTGTTGCCCCAGGGCTCCCATCCTGAACTAGATGTGTGGTAGGGTTATTAGGTGGTGACTAGCAGCTGGGGCCACAAAACTAATGAAGCCAGCTGAAGGATGTTTATTATAGAGGAGGAGACAACTTAGAAGTGAACCATCCTGAAGCCTTTTAAGGTCCACCAAGGAGAAGCAAGATTATTATACTTTTTCTGTTTATCCTCATAAGGAAAGAAGACAGCAAGGTGGCACGATGGATAGAGCATTGGGTTTGAGATCAGGAGGACTCTTCTTCATGAGTTCAAATCCAGTGTCAGACACTTACTAGCTGGATGTCCCTGGGCAAATCACTTATCCCTGTTTGCCTTCATTCCTCACCAGTAAACTGAGCTAGAAAAGGAAATAGCCAACCACTCTAGTGTCTCTGCCAAGAAAACCCCAGAATGGAGTCACAAAGAGTAGAACATGAATGAAACAACTGAATGTAGGGAAAGAAGTGGGAATGATGCAAAGTTGCAAAGAGGAAGACTTAGGTTTGATGGAAGGAAAAATGTCCTGACAATTAGACTGGATGATCCCTGAGGTCCTTTCACAATCTAAGATTCTATAAATTCTTATATGGGCAAACCTCTATTACTTTCCCACTTATGAGGATCACAGACAGAGACCTATGCCAATCATTGTGTCTCCCTTTGAGGCTATAAACTTCTTTTACCCTTAAGTGGTAATCAGGAAGTTTCTCTGAAATTCTATGCTATGTTGAGCTTTAAAACAGAGATTTTACACTTCCCTCTCCATAGGGATGGTGCTGGCAATGGCAATTAGATAAGTTATTTCATTGCAGAGTTGGCAATTCAAGTGGAACTCCCAAATTTGGAAGCTGTCAATGTAGGTAGGCAGCTTTTGGAAGTGCATAGTCTTCAAGAGAGTTGCCTAAAGCCCAGAGAAGTTAAGTCACTTCCTGAAGGTCACACAACTAATATGTAGCAGTCACAAAGATGTCAATGGGAAATTCTGGCAAAAATATTTTGTACTCTAGAAACATCTGAGAACTTAGCATGCATTGAAAAGAGCACTGGATTTGGAGTCCAAAGAGCTGACCAACTGCCACTTACTACCTGGGTAAACTTGGACTTATCATTTAACCTAACTATGCCTCAGTATCCTGATCTATAAAATGAAGGGGTTGGGCTAAATGGCCTCTAACATTTCTTCCAGTTTTAAATCAGTGAAACTATGTGTGATCTTGGAAACAATGAGAAAATAAAATTAAGCATCATTTTCCACAAAACTCTAATTCTCTAAAATACAAAGTTGCAAAACAACATTGCAGTCCTTGGCCTCAAGAAGTTCATATTTAACAGAGCAGCTAAGTGGCTGGAGAGCCAGGCTTGGAAATACAAGGTCCTGAGTTCAAATTTGGATTCTGATACTTCCTAGCTGTGTGACCCTGGGCAGGTCACTTAACTCCAATTGCCTAGTCTTTATCACTCTTCTGCCTTGCCACTGGTACTATAGATTTTAAAGCAGAAGATAAAGGTTTTGTTTTTAACAAAATTTACTATTTAGAAAAGAGATAGATGGCTTGTAGACATAGATTCAGAAGAAGAGACATTTGTCCTTTGCCCCAAGTTCCTTTTCTCAGCATATACTAAGTAGAGAGAAGGAGATTCAGAATGATGATATGACAGCACTTAGCTGAGAGCTTAGTGTGCCAAATCTGGGCTCATTCTCCTTGGCACTGTGGCTTTCCTTTAATCATCTGTAATTAGTACATTGCATAAATGATCTTCCTAAGTTGGCATCCACTTTGCATAAAATCTTTCTTCCTGAAATGTAGGTCAATCCTCCACAAAATAAATATCTTGCTTTCTCCATATGATCAAGAGCCTGAGATCTCATTAATACTAATTATTGAGCACCTCCAGTGTGCAATAGGCACTGAGTTTAATGTGGGACAACACTTACAATATATAAAAGACAAAGAATAATAGTGCTTTGTGTTTTCTAAAATATTCTTGTTTACCTATAAACATTCATGTAGTCTTCATTCAACTGGGAGTCACAGGAAGGTAAAGATGGTTTTTCTTTTGTATTCCCAGCACTTAGCACAGTTCCAGGCAGATTGTAGGTGCTTATGCTTATTGAAGGACAGCTGGGGGGCTCAGTGCATAGAAAGCCAGGTCTAGAGATGGGAGCTCCTGGATTAAACTCTGGCCTTAGACCCTTCCTCTCTATGTGACCCTGGGCAAGTCATTTAGCCCCCATTGCCTAGCCCTTACTGCTCTTCTGATTTGAAACCCATACAGAAAATGAAGGGTTTTTTAATGCTAATTGATTGATTAAATACTCAGCATCCCTAGTTAAGTGCTAATTAGATAGTATGGGTGCTACAGGGGTCCAAAAGGGGAGGTGGCAGAATCTGGGCTAATAGAGCTCGTTTTTTAAAGATATCCTTCATCAAAAGAAGCTGGCAAGCCTTTTACCCAGAAACTCATCTCAGCATGACTCATACTTCAGGGTCTTCCAACTTCAAATTTATCACTTTTTTTCCACCCCACAGAGCTGCATAGTCAAACACTGTATTAGGTTCTGGGGCCATGAAGGCAGACAGGCTAAGTGCTTCCTATGTGCCAGGAACTTTGAAAAATACAGAGGGTACAAATCCAGTAAAAAAAAAAAATAGTCCCTGCCCTCCAGGAGCTTACATTCTAATGGGAGAAAAAAGCCTATGAATTAGGAGAGGGAGGAACAGAATGACTCAGTCCATTTCCTCAAAGAGTTTAGAGTCTAAGAGAAGAGATATGATGTGTACCCACATACAAAGAGGAAAGGATGCCTATCCCTAGCCTAAATTCTCAATCCATACACTACACACAGTGAGGGAGAGGAAGAACAATTTAAATATCCACACTGGATTAGAGGTCAGTCTTCATACTAGTGTACTTCTGCCTCCTTTTAACCATTTGTAATGATCATTTTTGGGAGTAGCAAGGTGGCCCAATGGATAGAGTACCAGGCCTAGAGTTGAGAAGACTCCTCTTCCTGAGTTCAAATCTGATCTCAGACCCTTACTCCCTGGGTGACCTTGGGCAAGTCATTTAACCTTCTTGGCTTCAGGTTCCTCATCTGTCAAATGATCTGATGAAGGAAGTGGCCAACCACTCCTGCGTCTTTGCCAAGAGAACCCCAAATGGGGTCCCAAAGAGGCAGGCATTACTCAACAATAGCAAAATGATCATATTTAGAAAATAGTAATTATGTAACAATCTATGGCTGAATCCCTTTTTATAGTACTAAGCACAAAATGATAATGCCTTTAATACTGTAACATTGTGTGTCAGCCCTATTGCAAAACAATAGTCTAGTAACCATGAGTTACCAGTTACCAGATTTAGATCCATTAAGATCCTAGACTTGTCATCGCCATCATCTTCATTAATTCATACACCAATTGGGAATTTTATTTTTTTAATTTTTTAATTTTGAATATTTTCCCCTAGTTATATATTTCATGTTCTTTCCCTCTTCCCCAAACCTTCCCAACCCCCCCCAGCTGACACACAATTCCACTGGGTTTTACATGTATCATAGATCAAGACCTAATTCCATATTATTGATAGTTGGACTAGAATTATCGTTTAGTGTCTACATCCCCATTTTTTTAATAGTCGTTCACATGCATGGTGTTGTGATGGGTTTTCCATGGGCTCATTGAAACAAACATCTTGATGGAATAGTGAGTGTGTGCTCAAGGAAGCAGTTAAACTTGATTGGGTGTATTGGGAAGAGTCAGAGAGCCTAAACCAGTGTTGATGAAGATGGGGCACGCACACGCACAGAGTGGGCACTTGGGAGCTGCTCCCCTTCGTTCCCCCTCTTCCCAACACCTGAGGACTTTTTTTTTTGCATGTTCCACCCCTCAGTCCAGCCACCCAAAGCAAACCATTTCCTCCTTCAGCCCTCTCCAGTAATGCAGAGACTCTCAGAGAACTTGAATTTGCCCTCTGGGCACTCGAATTGGGGAGAGGAGGAAGGTTGGCTACATCTAAGCTCACCTTTCTTCCCCTCTCCTGCCCTGTTTTCTCACCTGTGCCAGAGATATCAATACACCAGTGTCAAGGAGTACAGTGACAATGTGTACTCTCTGGGTATTTCAGTTCCTACCAAAGAAAATGAAGAGCTGAAAGCTACCTCCGTAGAAGTCGTCTACTCCAGCCTCTTCATTCTAGGACTTGAAAGAGCAGGGATGGAAAGGGGCGGCAGGACAAATCGAGACACTCTTTTACCTCCACTGGATGTTGTCTGTAATCTGTTCCCTCTCAGAATCCCTAAACTTCGAACCATCTCACTCTTTTTCAGTGCCTTCGAAAGTCCAAGGACTTACTATTAGCAACTCAGCCAGGAGTGATTATTTAAAGGTATCCTGGCTGCATGCCACTGGAGACTTTGACCAGTATGTGGTTGGCATTACCAATAAGAACAATTCCGTCCAAACCAAAACCATCCCTAAGACTGGAAACGAATGCGTCTTTGTTAATCTTGTCCCCGGACGACTATACAGCGTCACCGTTAGTACCAGAAGTGGAAATTATGAAGCCAGTGAGCGCTTGAATAAGAGAACAAGTAAGTTCATTAACAGGATAGCCTCTGGCTTAGGGTTCTGGTTCTGAGCTCATGGACTGGGCTCAGTCTTTTTTTGGGGGGTAGGCTCTCACCACTAACAACTCATGTCCACAAAAGGGTTCTCTCTAGGAATATCAGGAATGTGACTTGTGTCAAGTGCAATAATACTTTATTAGTAGTATTTTTGGGGCAGCTGGGTGGCTCAGTGGATTGAGAGCCAGGCCTAGAGACTGGAGGTCCTAGGTTCAAGTCCGGCCTCGGACACTTCCAGCTGTGTGACCTTGGGCAAGTCACTTGACCCCTATTGCCCACCCTTACCACTCCTGGGCCAAGGACAGTCCCTAGCCTGGATGAAAAAAGGAGGAGGGTTAGGCGTGGGGCTAGCAACCCCACCCTGTAAAAACTACATCTGCTAAAGAAACTGCAACCTAAAGTAGGGGCAGCTGGGCTAGCTCAGTGGATTGAGAGACAGGCCTAGAGACGAAAGGTCCTAGGTTCAAACCTGGGCTCAGACACTTCCCAGCTGGGTGACCCTGAGCGACTGTGTGACCCATTGCCTACTAGTTGTGGCCCCCTATGCTCCTAGAATGGAGTCCCAGGATAAAAAAAAAAAAGTAGTGTTTTTATTTTACTAATTTATTTTTATATATTATTTTAAAATTTTATTAATTTGTATTTATTTTCTATTTTATTCATTATTATGTATTATTATTTCTATTTTATATTATTTTACTTATATTATTTTTATTATTTTATATATAATATAAATATAATGTTTACTAATTTAGTAACCGTAAATTAGTAGAGTACTTATAAAGTACAGTGCCACATCTTAGGTGCTCAGCAAATGTTTATTCTTGCCCCTTCCCTTCCCTTCCTTCTCTAAGGATTCTATTTCCCCAGCAACTAGGTGGCTCAGTGGATAAGAGAGCCAGGCCTTGAATCAGTGGGACTTGGGTTCAAATATGACCTCAGACACTTCCTGTTGGTATGACCCTGGGCAAGTTACTTAACCCCTGTTTACCTAGCCCTTGCCCTTCTCTCTTAGAGTTGTTACTAAGACAGAAAGTAAGGGTTTAAAAAAGAAAATACTATATTAACTTTAGGGGGTAGAGAGGTGGCACAGTGGAGGGTGCCAGGCCTGAAGATCGAGGGTCCTGGGTTCATATCTGACCTCAGACAGTTCCTGGCTGTGTGAGTCACTTAACCCCAGTTGCCTAGCCCTTACTTGCCACTCTTCTGCCTTGAAACTGATACTTAGTGTTAATTTTTTATTAAGGAGGAAAGACCTAAATTCACGATTTTGTGATTTCTTTTGGTGTGGGGAATTACTTATGAAGGGCCCCCTCTGCTAAAGTAGTTCAGCACCTGCTCTGCAACTTAGAGAGTCCTAAGAAAGCTGCCTGAGGGCACTGAGAGTAAATTACTTGACTAGGGTGAGAAGCAAGACTTGGACCTCAGGACTTCCTGACTTGATGTGCTTTCTATCAGGTGCCTCTAGAGCAATAATAGGAACTCACACTCCTATAGTGCTTTGAGGTTTACAATATGTTTTACATCTATTATCTTATCTGATCCTCTGGAGCACTTTATGAATTAAATGCATCCTCATTTATTGTACAAAATAAGCAAGGCCCTTGAGAGCTTTGTCTTTGTGTCCCCAGTACCTAGGACAGCTCCTGACACAAAGTAGGTGCTTAGTAATTTTTTTTTATTAATTTATGTTACAGATGAAAAAATTGAGGCTATAGGAAGATAAAGATCCTGCCCGTAGTCACACTAGCTAAGCTATAAAATGTCTGAGGTCAGCTTTGGTCCCAATTCTTTCTGTCACCCATTCCAGTGCTCATCCAAAATGCCATGCTGCATAGTTTTCTTCTGTTGGGTATCTTCCTCCCTTAAGATTTAAGTATCTTCCACGCCAACTCAAAATCCAGCACTTAGTCAACAGACTTCAGGGCTAAAGCCCTGAAGGGAAAGAGCAGTATTTCCTTACTGCCCCCATTTCCCACCAGGATCTGTTCATTTTACTTGAAGTGGCATTGGCACTCCCACAGCCACCATAGGGACACAAAGTTCCTCACAATCCCTGCAAGTCCTTAGCTCAGCTCTCTGACTGCTGTCTCTCTGTCTGCTGTCTCTGCTGTCTCTCCATCTGCTATCTCTGCTGTCTCTCTTACTGCGGTATTAACAGTTAAGTCACTATCTATCAGATGACTGTCTCCTCTTCTCCTTGTGGCTTCCCCAGCCACAATCAGCAAGTTTTGATTTATTTAAATTTATTTAATTGTTTGTTACAGTAAAATTCCCAGGTACCTCGCAGCCTGTACCAGAGAAAGCCTCATTTAACAAAAAGCTCTAAGTCTTGCCAGGTTTCTTTTAGAATAGTTCTTTCTCTGCAGGTGGACACACACAAGTCATTCTTCCAACGATATTTCTGTCACTGTTGATGATCTTCCCTTGGTTCTGCTCATTTCCCTTTCATCTAAGCCAATGGTTCCCAAACTTTTTTGGCCTACTGCCCCCTTTCCAGAAAAAATATTACTTAGCCCCCTGGAAATTAATTTTTTTTAATTTTAATAGCAATTAATAGGAAAGATAAATGCACCTGTGGCCATCACTGCTTCCCTAGGTTGCTGGAGCACCCACCAGGGGGCAGTGGCACCCACTTTGGGAATCACTGATATAGGTCTATCCAGGTTTTGAAAAAATGAACCTGTTCATTGTTTCTGATGGGTCAGTGGTTGGTTCCATCACAACCACATGCCACAGCTTGTTCGGCCATTCATTAAGCCTCAGCTATGTGATGGGCGCCAAAGCCTTGGCAATTTCAGAATCAAGCTGGCCCCTGAGAGCTGCCTCTGGCTGCACTGAGAGAAAGCACCTGTCTGCCTTACAGCTTCATTCCTTCCATTCACTTCCAGCCTGGCTGGCATGATAATATCGTACTATTCAGTGATGCTAAAAATTAAGCACACATGATCTCCTTTCATGAAAATTAGCACATTTTTAACAATAGCTTACAAATTGTTGTGCTTAATTATACACGAGGAATTTTAAGTGGTAGACTGAGGGAATCTAGTATATTGGGGAGGCAGCATTGATTTTGGGAGAAAGTGCTAGGCCTGGATTCAGGAAGAACTAGGTTCAAATCCTATCTTGTCCCTAACTAGCTGTAAGTCACTTAACCCCAGTTTCCTGATCTGTGTAATGTACCATACAGAGTTGCTCTGGGGATCAGCTAAGATAATTTCTATAAAGTGTTGTGTAAATCTTTTTTAAACCAGATTTATAATTTTCTTGGTGTAGGGAACTCCCAAGTGGGGAAACCCCCGTTGCAAATGCAAATGGCAACTGTTCTGTAAATTAGCATCCTTGAGAGTTGCCCCACTGAGAGGTTAGGTGACTTGTCCAAATGTGAGGGGCAGGATTTGAACCCAGGTGTTTTTTACTCCAGGGTAACTCTAACTACTATTTCATCAGTCCTCTCTAAAAAGCAGTTTTTATTGCTATTATACTTGCATGAACACGTTTCTTAAATAATGTTGTAATAACAATAACAACTACCATCAACTAAGCTTTAAAAAAGGAAACCCTTACCCTCTGTCTAAGAAGTATTGGTTACAAAGCAGAAGACTATTATGAGTTAGGCAATTGGGGTTAAAGTGACTTGTCCAGGGTCATATAGCTTAGGAGTCTGAGCCCAGATTTCCACCCAGGCCTGGCTCTCTAACCACTGGGCCACCTAGCTGCCCCTGCATCTATTGAGCTTTGAGTTTTGCAAAGTACTTTATACATTTTATCTCATTTGATCCTTACAACAATTCTGGGATTATTATCTCCATTTTCTGAGAAAACTGAGGCAAACAGAAGTTAAGTGACTTGTCCAGGATTTCACAGCTAGAAAGTTTCTAAGTCAGGATTCAAACTCAGGTCTTCTTGACTTCAAGGTGTTCTATACAACCAAGTCACCCAGCTGCCTCCACTTTTTTTTTAGATATTTGAATGATTTGATAAGTTTGTGTTTTCTTCCATGTGAATATTTCCTCCACGAGGCCCATCAATTCAATGCTTCCCATTCTTATTGAGTCATTTTGAAATTCTCCATTCTCTCCAGTCCCAGAGTCTGTAAAGGAGTTAGCACTTCGTAATCGGAGTACAGAAGAGCTGCATGTCACCTGGGTGCGAGCTGATGGAGATGTGGATCAATATGAGATTCAGCTTTGCTTCAATGACGTGAAAATCCTTCCCTCCCTTCACCTCGTAAATACTGCTACTGAGTATCGTTTCACATCCCTAACCCCTGGCCGCCTGTATAAGATTCTTGTTTTGACCATCAGTGGGGATGCACAAAAGTCCGCCTTCATCGAAGGTTTAACAGGTAATTAAAAGTGTATTTCTTCCACGCGAACACGCCAACAGAATAGATGTGCTATAATTACAAAAACAATAGTCAGTTGAAGCTTCTTGGTTATACCTACAAAGGGAAAGAGGAAATGTTACTTGGGCTCAGAATCTAGCCCAAAGTGTACTAATGATAGAAATTTCACTTTCTTATTCATTTGATCTCTTAAGCTTGAATTCAATACAAGAAAATAAAAAAATCCTTCATGAAGCACAATGTTGAGTGGAGTTTCCATGGAAATAGCTAATAACATAATCATCTATTAAGAGGCATTATCTCAAGCTTAATAATAGTACTCCAATCTCAAACTATGTTATGACCTTGGATAGTTGCTTGACTTAGGATGCATCACTTTGACTATAAAGCAGATGTATATAAAAAAAGACAATGGAACTATTGGAGCAAAATGTTTTAACAGTCTAGGATGAAAATTGGTGTGTACATGAAATGCAATATTATCTCCCATGTGAAGGAAAGAATAATTCAAGGTCAGATTTCGTCATGATGCCTGAGATTGGCAACTGCTGGCTCTCAAAGGTCTGGAGGTTAAGAAGGAGCAGAGTTATAGAGTGATGAGTTCTGTTGCTTCCTCACCCTTTCTACTCCACATCCAGTCCTACTCCCTGTACATGCATCAGCATGATGCTTCTGCATTTCCCCCAAAGCTCAGACCAGAAATAAGGGTTACATGACCAGAAGATTGAGGATGCATAATTTTAAAAGAATTAAGGTCAAGATCAAGGTGTAGGTCAACTATGGGGCATTCATCAAGAGGAGATCAGGGAAAAAAGATCAGATAAAGAGAAGAGATGATGTTTGCCCTCTACCTAATGCTTTGAAGAAAAGTCTGTGATTCCGTGGAGAGAAGATGGAAAACTAGGTGGAGATCAGTGAAGTTTTAAAAAAAATAACTGATCAAAGGATAGTCTTATAACTGTTGTTTTTTAGATGTGCCAAAATTCTTTGTAAGCCACTGAAAAGGCCATTTCATTTTCAAGTTTTTCCTTTCAAAGCTCCAGTCTCTTTAAGTGTAAATTTGAAACCTGGTCTGTAAACCAATGTCCCCAGTCTACTCCCAGGAAGTAGTCTGACTTACAGTAATACAGGCAAAGGATAAAATAATATCACAAATCTTGCTAGACAACAGAGAAACTGGCATTGGTCTGAAGTAAATGGATGGGGCTCTGGGAGGTCTAAAATAAAGGAAGTTTGCTTGGCTGAAGTTAATGTCTCTTCCAGGTAGCTTCCCTCACTTTTAATATACCCCACTTTCCCCTGACGTGATAGAAGGCACATCACTGTTCTAGCTACTAAATATTTAAGCCCCTGAACTCTGAGTTTCCTTTCCATGACTCCATTTACTCTTTTGCCTGGCCTTACCCTGAAATTTCACTGTACACTTAAAAGAGTCCATGGCACAATAGAGAGTACTTGTCTGGGTGAAATAATGGATGGAGTGCTGAATGTAGTTAGGGAAATCCAAGTTTAAATATCTCTTTGACACTAACTGTGATTTTAGGCAAGTCACTTCATCTCTCTTAGTCTTAGTTTCTCCATGTATACAATGGAAATAATTATAGCCCCTACTCACAAAGTTTGTTCAAGGATCAAATGATTCAGTTGGATAAAGAGCCTTTTAAACCATAAAATGCAATATAAATGTTTCTGGTGGTAGTGGTGGTGGTGATGTGGGTTCAAACCCTGGCTCTGCCAACCACTTCCTGTAAGACCTGTGAGAGCCATCATGACACAGCCTGAAAAAAAAGTCTTGAGTTTATGTCCTGCCCATGATGCATACTGGCTATATGATTCTGGATAAATCATTTAACCTTTCTGGTCTTGGATTATACTTATATGACAAGTTGCAGAGAAGATGCCAACCTGAATTGGTAGAGAGAATTTCTTCATCTGGAAGTTCTCTATATCATTAAATTCATAGGTTCTCCTCCTATCCCTACAACCCTGGAAAAGTTACTTCTCTTTGAAACTCAGTTTCTTCATCCATAAAATGAAGACATTGGATGAAATGGTGTAAGGTCCTTTTCATCTCTAAATCTATGATCCTATGATATTTATGAAATGAGATCAAACTAGATGATTCCTAAATCCCCTTCATCTCTAAATGGAGCAGAAAAGCCAGATGGAGTCAGCCTAACATTCTGTCCTTATTTGTGTCCCCAACAGTCTGAGAATCTCAGAAGCCCAAAGAACAAAAGTAAAAACTTGGGTTGAAAGTATTCCCAGTGAATTATCTAAGTTGTCTCTTTCCATTTTTTCTTCTTTCTTCTTTTTATTTTTTCTTTAGCTCCAAGTCCTGTAAAAAATATACACGTTTCCCCTAATGGGATGACAGACAGCCTGAAAGTGAATTGGACTCCTGGTGGAGGAGATGTCGATTCATACAGAGTGACAGCATTTAAGCAGCATCATAAAATTGATTCACAAACCATCCCCAAGCATATCAATGAACACACATTTCACAAATTAAAAGCAGGGGAACTATACCAGATTGTGGTGGAGTCCATCAGTGGTTCCCTGAGTAACCAGGTAGAAACCCTTGGTCGAACAGGTAAGTGCTGATATGAACAAAAGATCTGAAATAATATCAAAAGATTATTTAAGGTGGGAAATAGTCAACAAAGCATTCTTTAAAAATCTCAAAATTTAAATAAATTATAAAACATCTAAATGCACAGAAAATAAATTTTATGATTTAATAATTATTTTAAATGTATTACAATAATAAGAATTATTCATAATAGCCTCCCCTCTCATTCCTATTATATTTTCCTTATTATCATAAATTGTATAGAAGAAATGGAAATTAAATCATAAGAATCCTGTGGTTCGATAAGAGAAGTATTACTACCCAAATGAATTCTGGCTATCCTTTTGCTTGTCAAAAATGATAGTAATTTAAGTTCTGATACTAATTCATGTTGTATAACTGTAGGTGTTTTAAGTATTCTTATTTGAAGATTGATTTTCAAGGATACAAAAAATGTTATATATCATACACATATCACAGGGAAAGACAAATTAGCTTACAGACACAATAAAGGAAGGACAAGTACCAATTTTAGAAATTATAAAACTATATTATGTTATATTGTATTACGTTACATTATATAATTATATAACATCTGATATCATATCATATAGCATATTATAATATAGTATAGTACATTAATTGTATGTTGTTAAATATATCACATCATGTTATATATCAATATTATATACTCAAGTATAATAGCATGTTATTTTATATTATACTATACTATATTACATTATTTATACTATACATTATTTATATACTACATATAATATAATATAAATATAATATATTAATTATAAAGCATACTTCTTTTTTCAAGTCTATCAATTAAGTGTTTGAATCAAATGGTTTCTGAGATCCCTTTCAACTCGAATATTCAATGATTAGCTAATCCAGTTATGTTTACTAATTCATTTAAACATACTTCTGTCTTGATTGGCACTCTGCTTAAATGGAAATGTGTTTGCATTTCACAAGTTCTACCTTTCAGTGCCTTAAAATACTGACTTGTAACAACTTACCTTGAAAATAACAAGAACCACAGTTTATTTATTCCTTCAGCAAATCTTAGACATTAACTTACTAATTATTTGTAGCTAACTTCAGCTAGAACTTATCTCTAAGATTTGCAGACTATGTAGAAATCTAGAGTCTCAAAAACCTTCAGGCTTCAGGATTTTCACCCATCCCCGAGTATTTGTCAAAACCATTCTCTCTTCTCCTCTCTGTCTCTGTGGTTTAAGCCTATGTCTAGAAACAGAGTGAAACAAAGAACTGAAGCAATTATCCAAGTAATTTAGTTCCAGAACAACCTCCTCTAAAGCTGTTCCCATGTGTAGATACTTCACAGAAGTGTTTATATGAGAAGTTCCATGTGATCAAACAGTTATTGGTCTCTGTTTCTAGATAGTCAGACATTTTTTCTCCATTTATTATTATACCCTAGAAGATCTAACCTAATCTGGTTCTCTTTCCTTTTGTTGTTATCTACAGTGCCTGCATCTGTCCAAGGATTATATGCAGACAATGCATATAGTAGTCATTCATTGATAGTGACTTGGCAAGGAGCAGTTGGCATGGCGGAAAGATATGATATCTTGCTTCTAAATGAAGAAGGGACTCTCCTGAGCAACAAATCAGAGGTGGCTTCAGCTAAGCAACACAAATTTGAAGATTTAATACCGGGAAAGAAGTACAAGATACAAATCCTGACTGTCAGTGGAGGACTCTTCAGTGTTCGGGCTGAAACCGAAGGCAGGACAGGTAATAAAAATGGGCTGGTTTGGTTTTCTTTTTTATACCAAACTCAGAGTCAGGAAGACCAGGGTTCAAGTCCTTCACTGACACATTTCTAAAATGAAAATTTTCATGAAAGGATATTTCAAGTAATGACTAGAAATCCAGTCTTCATGCCAGAAAAACTTGAGTTTAAGAATAACCTCTGAAACGTACAGGCTGTATGACCCAGAGATAGTCACTTAATCTCTCAGAGCTTTAGCCAACTTTCCAAGACTATAAGCTCTAAAAATTATATTCCTATAGGAAGATTCCTCATTCACAAGTTCCCTTTATTATTGAAAAATCAGAGGTCTGATGACTATCCTTTCTTTAAAATAAAAAATACTCTTACCTTCTTTCTTCCAATCAATAAGTATCGATTCCAAGGCAGAAGAGTGGTAAGGGCTAGGCAATGGGGGTTAAGTGTCTTGCCTAGGGTCACCCAGCGAGGAAGTGTCTGAGGCCAAGTCTAAATCTATCCCTTCTTAAACAAAAAATGGTTGCCATGAGCTGATAGTTTTGTCCCTGGCAACTCTTGAAGACCACCAAACACAAGGATCTCAAACAGTATCGGGCCACAAAGCTAATTTAACTAATTTAACTATTTTAACTAATAAAACTAACACAAATTTAGCTATTGTGTGAATATTTAATAATTATCACTCACTGGTAATTGATATTAGGATTAGGGATGGTTCTTCCTTATTTCAAAGGCCATTCTCTCTTCTCTATGGCCACCTACCTCCCAATGGATTTTCATGACATTAGCTTTCTGTAACAGTCTTTCTAATTCATGTTTCCAGTGCCGGCAGCTGTGACCAATTTGAGGATCACAGAGAATTCCACCAGCCACCTAGCATTCACCTGGAAGACCTCTGAGGGAGAGCTAAACTGGTACAACATCTTCCTGTACAATCCAGACAAGACCCTTCAGGAGAGAGCCAAGGTGGACCCTGGAGTTCAGCACTGCGCTTTTCAGAACCTGATGCAAGGCAGAATGTACAAAATGGTGATTGTGACTCATAGCGGGGAGCTTTCAAATGAGTCATTTATATTTGGTAGAACAGGTAAGCACTCCCTCTCTCCCACTGCCAAAGTAGCAATATACAGTAAGGAAAGCCAAATGAACTTTAGCAATTCTTCACTGCAATAATCTTTAGTGTGCAAGTATCTATTAGACAAATTATAATCACTCTCCATATTTCAATCTCTGTCTCTCTCTCTCTCTCTGTCTCTGTCTTTGTTTCTCTCTCTGTCTTTCTCCCTCTGTCTTTCTTTCTTCTCTCTCTCACTATCTCTATCTCTTTCTCTCTCTTTCTTTTTCTCTCTGTCTTTCTCTCCTTCTCTCTCTATCACTATGTCTTTCTTTATTCTGTGTGTGTGTGTGTGTATGTGTGTGTGTGTATTTTTAAAGAAAAAGTCAAATGACACTTTTCCCTAGCCCTGAATATAAGTATAATGAAGCCTTTGAGGTTTGGAGGGAGGGCAGAGCTGTGATTTTATTGGCAGAAGAACTCCCAGCAAAGAAATTCCTTCTACCAGTGCATATTCCTAACTGCTCTGCAACTTAGAAATTGGTCTGGGATTTTGAGAGATTGAGTGACTTGCCCTTATTTGCACAGCTTATATGGCAGTTGTTGAAGTTGTGGTTGTTGTTGTTGAGTTGTTTTTCAGTCATGTCCAAGTCTTTGTGACTCCATGTGGGGTTTTTTTGGCAAAGATACTGGAATGGTTTTCCATCTCCTTCTCCAACTCATTTACAGATTGGGAAACTGAGGCAAACAGCATTAAGTAACTTGCCCAGGATTATGCAGCTAGGAAGTGTATAAGGTCAAATTTGAACCTAGGAAAATGAGTCCTCCTGATTCTAGGCACAGTACTCTATCCACTGTGCCATCTTGCTGGTCCAACATGTGTCAGAGACTAGACTTAAACTCAGGTCTTCTTGGTTTTAAGGCCAGATCTCTATCAGCTACCCAGTGGTGCCTCTTGTTAACCCTTCTAAATAGATAGATAGACAGACAGACAGACAAACAGACAGAGAGATATGTATACATATATATATGTATATATATTGTATGTATGTATGCCCCCCTCCCAGTCTTTCTGATTCTAACTAGTTGTTCTTTCAGTATTTTAGTTTAAAGTGAATCAACCTTTACTAATATTCAAAGAGACTCTGATTCACTCTCACCCCTTTCAGATACTTTCTTGTCTGCTTTCCATCAGCACAGACAGCATTGACAGGGAGAAACCTAGAGAAGGGAGGATAGGCCATGGGAAAATCAGAGATGTGTGTGAAACAACATCATATATATAGATATATATAGATATATGTGTATATATATATATACATATGCGTGTATATATATATACTTATACACACACACACGCACACACACACACAAATATGTAACTGAACCTGTACAACTGAAGAGTTTTAGGCAACACGAACATCTAACATATCTTCTCATGTTTTATTAGAGGATTGGTATATCGAGTAAAGCAACAAAGACTCATTGTGCTCATAAATCCACACAGGGAGTGCTCTACTGACTCATGATTTCCCCCTTGCGACCTCTTCTGTCCTCTAAAGGAAACAGATCCTCTGTTGAAGGGTGGTAAAAGTGGGAGATGGGCTTCATCTTAGAGGCAGCTGGTCACACAGTGGCTAGAGCTGGACCTGGAGTCAAGAAGACCTGGGTTTAAGTCCAGCCTCAGACATTTACTAGCTATGTGACCCTGGACAAGTCACTTAACTTCTTTTTGCCCCCGTTTCTTCAGCTGTAAAATGAGGACAATAACAGCACCTATCTGACAGGGTCGTTGTGAGGATCAAATGAGATTATAATTGCAAAGTGCTTGGCACAGTGCCTGAAGAAGAGTAAGGGCTATGTAAGAACTTATTTCCTCATCCTTCAATTATGTAGGCAATTGCTGGGATGTTCTGACTTCAGCTGCATGGAAAAGGGTGCAACGAAAAGCTCTCCCTCCCCCCCCCCCCCCCCGTGGAAATGTCTCTTCTAAATCTGAAAAGCACTTGTGTGAGCTGGAGTAGCAAATCGCTGGTTTCCTTTACTGAAAGAGAAATGGTGGGGCAATGTTGCATTTCAGTTGCTCTAACAGAGGGAACGCTTTTCATCTCTGCAATTAGTGATGATCATGAAGTGTAAATACCTCTGGGAAGGGAGAGCGCTTCACATGAAGGTATAAATGGCTGATAGCTAGCCATGTCCTGAAAGTTGAGCTGACAATAGATTTGGATAGGGATGAAATGAGGAAAGGAACTCCAAATATCCAGAGAGTAGATGGAATAGAAGAAAGGGAAGTCTGAAGCAATTGAGACCAATGCTGCTTGGAGTATTTGTACTTTTCTCTAAGGTAGACCCTCAAAGTTTAACTTAATGAGATCAAACAGTTCAGATGCAAAGTAAAAGTCTGTAGTATGTTTCGAGATTATGATTCTTCACACAATATATCCACATGCCCCTAAACTCCGAGATGAGGAAGAAGATCAGGATGTCTACCACTCAAGCCAAATTTGATAACCATAGTCCAAGAAGCCTTCATTTGTCCCTGGTGTGCACTCAGGAGTAATTATCCCTTTTTGTTTCAGTCCCAGCTGCAGTGAACAATCTCAAGGGCTCCAACCAGAACATGACAGACAGCCTCTTGTTCACCTGGAGCCCTGCGCCTGGAGACCTGGATTCTTATGAACTGATTCTTTTCAATCCCAATGGCAGTCAGAAGGAAAAATGGAAGGCAAAAGATCTCACAGAGAAGCATTTCCATAGCCTTGTTCCCGGGAGAAAGTACACTCTGAGTGTGGTGACTCATAGTGGTGACCTCACCAATACCATCAGAGCTGAGAGCAGAACAGGTAAGATGTCCAGCTGCCATCATCCTGCTGTCCAACTCTGCAAAATAGAACCCACATATATGACAACACAGGACAACCATAGGAGCCACCATAGAACACACCATAGGAGACACCATAGAACAGCCTTAAGGCACACCAAAGGAGATGCCAAAGAACCAGTATACATGACACCATTGGACCACCATAGGATATACCAAACAATCCCTATAGGATATGCCATCAAACTACTATAGGACACACCATAGAAGACACCTTAGGAAACACCATAGAACACACCATAGGACACACCATAGAACCACCATAGGATATTTTGAATTTATTTACTGATGTGATTTTGATTATATAAATATTTATAGAAATAAGGACTAGCTCCATAATTTCTTTGCCATAGAGAACCCCTTAGATCTAGATCCTTCCCCTATCGATACTGATTGGTACCTTCTGATCTTAGGAAGTCACCCTAGCAATGAGAATTTAAATGATTTACCAGTATGTTTCAGAGGTTCAACTTGAACCAAGTCTTCATGACCCTGAGACCAGCTCTCTATGCACTACGCCCTATAGACTCTCATGAATAATTTAACTTAAAATTGACAAAAAAAAGAAAATAATCGGTACATTACTCAGACTCAACTCAGTTTACATTTCTGTTCTATAAGTTCTTCATAATCTAGAGGGCCAGTTTCCATTTCTAGATTTATTCTGCATTAATCTCCTACATATACAGTATTCCAGAAGAATTGGCCCACTCCCCTGAACTGGGAATTACATCTTCTATCTTAATACCCTTACACAGTGGGGCAACTAGGTAACAGTGGATAGAGTGCCAGGACTGAAGTCAGGAGGACCTACATTTAAATCTGGCCTCAGATACTTCATAGCGTTGTAACTGTTGGCAAGTCACTTACTCTTGTTTGCCCAGCCCTTGCCCTTCTGTCTTAGAATTGTTATTAAGACAGAATGTAAGAGCTTAAAAAATTTATCCTTACACAGGCTCTCCATGCCTAGAATGATCTGCTTCTTCCTCATCTCCTCCTCTTACAATCCTGAAGGTTCAACTAGTTGCCAACTTCTACAGAAAGCCTTTCCCGGTTCCCCCCTGCTAATTAGTGTTTTCTTCCTCCTCAAATTATCTTGTACTTACTGATCTGAGTAAGTGTATTCCACCCAGTAGAGCAGAAGTTGCTGAAGGGCCTGGCTTAGTTTAGGTTTTCTTGTCCCAGAGAGTCAAGTCACTGAACATTTATTTAGTGCCTTCTCTGTGCCATGTCCTATGCTAAGTGCTGGAGATACAAAGAAAGGAATAAGACAGTCCCTGCTTTGGAGGATCTCACCACCTAATGGAAGAGCATATGCATAAAGGAAGCTAAAAATATCAATATTAACTAATATTAATGACAGCTTACTGCAGTGAATTAAAATTTTATTTCCTTATCAGAGTGAGACTATAAATGTGAGGCATAATTGGAGACCCACAAAGCAGCCATATTTCATGTCATCTAGACTCAACATATAGCTTCCAAAATCCATGTAATTTCTTCCCTTTCTTCTCCATACAGCACCAAGTCCTCCCAGTTCTTTGTCCTTTGCTGATGTGGCAAACACTTCCCTGGCCATCACATGGCAAGGCCCACCAGACTGGACAGACTATGATGACTTTGAACTCCAGTGGTTTCCAAGAGACCAGCTCACCATCTTCAACCCCTACAGTAATAGAAAATCAAAGGGACGAATTATATATGGACTTCATCCAGGACGGTTCTATCAATTCAGCGTTAGGACTGTCAGCGGTGAATCTTGGAAGACCTACAGCCAACCGATTTCTGGAACAGTGAGGACAAGTATGTCATTTGGGGGACCAGCAGTTCTCAGTAGGTGGGGGGTAGGAGGTAGAGGAAACCATCTGATCATTTTAGAGGGCCTTACTTTACATCTCCTATTTGTTATGGAAGATTGGCTCAGATTCATGTAGAAAACAATGTGAGTTATAGACTTGTCTCTTTTTATATGTGCTATGAAACTAAAAATAATCCACTTTGTGATCAAGATCCTTGAAAGACTGATATGAGCTTTGTAAAACATTGGCATCTACTTTCTTTAAGAGGTATTTTTCTCAAATTCTTCTTTCTTTCCTTCCTTCTTTCCTTCTTTCCTCCCTCCCTCCCTTCTTTCCTTCCTTCTTTTCTTCCTTCCTTCCTTTCTTCCTTTCTCTTTGGCTCTTTCTTTCTCTCTTTCTTTCTCTCCTTCCTTCTTTTATTCCTTCCTTTCTTTTTTCTTCTTTTTTTCTTTTCTTTCTTCCTTTCTTTCCCTCTTTCTCTCTTTTCTCTTCTTTCTTCCTTTCTTTTTCTTTCTTTCTTCTTCTCTTTCTTTCTTCTTCCCTTTCCAGTGTTACAATTTCTTGTCTCCCCAGTTTAGTACTTTTGTGATCCAGGGCAAATTGGTTAACCTCCCTGGGTCTTGGTTTCCTCATCTACAAAATGAGGATGCTAGCATCAGTGACCTCTGAAGTCCCTTTCAGCTCTCAATCTTATGTTTCATTTAATAGCTAATCTGACTCTATAGTACCTGGGAGGGAAAAAGGAGAGAAAAAAAGGTGGTGGGGGTGGGGTTGGGGATAGAGACAGAGAGTAAGGAAAGAAAGAAGGGAGGGAAGGAGGAAGGAAAGAATTATAAGGCCAAACTTACAATTATACAATGTTTTACAGTTTACAAAATGCTTTCAAATACATGATGTTATTTGATCCTAAAAATATCTAAATGTAGGTGGAAGTTGTTATTGTTCAGTTGTGTCTAACTATGTGACTCCATGGACTTTGTTATTTCTTGGCAAAGATACTAGAATGGTTTGTCATTTCATTCTCCAATATGTCCCCATTTTATAGATGAGGAATCTGAGGCAGATAGAGTAAAATGACTTGCCCAGAGTCACACAGTAAATGTCTGAGGCCACATTTGAATCTATCAGGTACTCTATCCACCGCACCACCTAGCTGCCCAACTTAGCCTAGCAGCCCCAAAATTAAAGTGCAGAAATGAAAACTAAGAGGAAGATCTAGGATTTTGACACAAAAGGGATCATTAATGTGGCAAAGATGAGTTAATCCAGTCATTGAGGATCATAGATCTAGAGCTGGAAGGGATCTCAGAAACTGTCTAGTCTAATCTCCCCATTTTGTAAATAAAGAAAACAAGACCCAGGCTGGGTAAGTGTTTAGCAAGCATCAGTGGTAGGATATGAACCCAGGTTCTTTGACTTCCGACTTTACTGCCCAGTGCTGCTTCCAGTCTAATCCAAGAAAGATTTATTTGGTATATACCATATTCCAAGTTGAGCAGCCAGGTGGTGCAGTGGAGAGAATGCCAAAATTGGAATCAGAAGTCCTGAATTCAAATATGACTTCAGATACTTACTAGCTGTGTGACCCTGGAAAAGTCACTTAACCCTGTTTGCCTCAGTTTCCTCTGTTGTAAAATGAGCTGGAGAAGGAAATGTCAAACCACGCCAGTACCTTTGCCAAAAAAAAAACAAAAAACCCAACCCAAATGGGATCACAGTCAGACATGACTGAAACGATTAAACAATAACAATGATAACTTAAATTTATGTATATGAAATGTTGTATGGTAGTGTGATATTGTGTGTAGAGACCTGGTCTCAGAACCAGGAAGACCTAGGCTAAAGTGTGACATACTAAACTGCATGACCCTAGGCAAGTCACTTACCTTCAGGAATACAAGACCAAATCAAAACAGTCTCTACCTTCAATTACATTCTGCTATTCCATTTGTCTTGTGCTTTGCAAAATGCCAAGTAAATGGGCTTATCAGTTTGGGGGGCAGCCTGGTAGTTTAGTGTATAGAGAGCTGGTCCGGGAGATGGGAGGTGCTTGGTTCAAATCTGACACTAGGCAAGACACTTGGATCCCATTGCCTAGTCCTTACTGCTCTTTTGCCTTAGAACCAATGCACAAGATTGATTCTAAAAGAGAAGGTAGTATTTTTTAAGAATTATAATTTAAAAATAAATCCAAGACTGAAAAGTTCATCTAATCCAATGTCCTGTTTTACAGTTGAGAAAACTAAAGTCCAGTTGAGAAAACTTAGTAATGTGATTGGAAAGGGCTTGCCCAAGGTGAAT
Source organism: Gracilinanus agilis (assembly GCF_016433145.1). Taxonomy (NCBI): domain Eukaryota; kingdom Metazoa; phylum Chordata; class Mammalia; order Didelphimorphia; family Didelphidae; genus Gracilinanus; species Gracilinanus agilis. The sequence goes on from NC_058134.1 coordinate 266,130,921, forward strand.
CCAAATAAAATTATACTTTATTTCAAATTCTCATGGCGTTTGAGGAAGATTATAACTTGTGACCCAAATACCAAAGGACTTGAGTCATATCCTTCCGTGTATATATGTTTCTGGAGGCAATGTGGTCTGCCAAAGGAAAGGATTGGTCTAGATGGCCTCAAAGATTCCTTCTAGCTCTAGACCTATTATTTTAAGCCAACCAGATTTGACAGTCCAAGTTCTCTATGTCATTGGGTCCTTCCAAAATCATGCCTCCACTGTATCTATAAATGCAAAACATGTCTGTTCAGGGTTCACTTCCTACAGAAAGAAAACAGTCCCCTGGGGAAGGGCTGTGAATCTATTGTCGTTAAAGCCTTGGCACCCATGCCAGCCCCTCTTATGCCAAGGTTAAGGAATGGGCAGGAACTAGGCTGAGGTGACACACAGCAACACCCAGCCCACAAGGTTCAGTTTCACTCCTGCCTGATTTAATAAAGGATCAACATTTCTATGGGGAGAAAGGAGACATAGTAATGAAAAGTCTTTTGTCTGCTTCCTATTCTCTGCCCTTGAGGTCAGGGACTGTGTCGTGTTTCTCTTCCGCATCCCCAGAGTATATTACATGCTACCTATTCATTGTCAGGTTAGCTGAGAAAGGTAAGAATGGGATTCAGGAATTATTTGGGGCAGAGATGGGTGTTGGGCACATTTGTATAAAAAGAGAGCATCTACTCTTTTTACTAGGGCATTTTCAGAGTCTCTGGCTACTTAATTCTGTAAAATTGTACAGTCAGTTAATAATGAGTGGGCTGGTAACTGGAAGGTCTTCTGATATGATGGAGAATGGTCTTTAATGCTGGCTAGGGCTGAAGGTGGAACAGCGAATAGAGGGCTGGACCTGCATCCTCCTGAATTCAAATCTAGCCTCAGACATTTACTAGCTGTGTGACACTGGGCAACTTACTTCACCCTGTTTGTCTCAGTTTCCTCATCTGTTAAATGAGCTGAAGAAGGAAATGGCAAACCATTCCAAGTCACAGGAAAACTCCAAATGGGGCCATGCAGAGTTGGACAGGAATGAAAACCTAAAAAACGATTGAATGACAACAAGACTGAGGGGTCTGGGCAAAAGGCAGAGGAAAGAAGGCTATAAGATAGTAGTGTTTCCAACAAGGGTTTCAAACTCAAATAGAAGCGGAGGCTAAGCCATACATAAGGATTCCTGTAGGCTAGGCCACATATTACTTGGAAACCCACATGTTAATATATCTATGTTTTGCTGCGTTTTATTTATGTACTTTGTTCAATATTTTCAACTGGCATTTTAATCTGGCCTGGGTGGCACTTGGGAGTATTATGGGCTGCATGTTGCCCCAGGCAGTGTGTTTGGCACCTCTGCATTTTCCAGAATAGATCCCAGACCCAGTGTTGTTGTTGTTGTTTTAATTTAGATATTTTGTTTTTTCCAATTACATGCAATAACCATTTTCAACATACATCTTTTGTATTTATAAGATCCAAAATGTCTCCCTCTCTCCCTCCATTGCCCTTATCCCTCCCAGAGATGGTAGGCAATTTGATTAACCCAGGCACCTGGATACTGAAGCAGAGAACATATTCTCTTCAAAAGCAGCATTGTTTGTAGAGGATGCTAATCTAGGGGAAATGTTTTAGTCCTCTGAGATTCTTCTGAAAGATGCAAGATGACTGAATGTGTACAGTTGCGGACAGAAGGAGAAGAGGAAGAATTCTAGGATCTAAAGCCAGAAGGGATAGTAAAGGCCACTGAATCCAACCACCTCATTTTACATATGGGGCAACTGAGGCATTGAGTGGTTAAGTGGCTTGTCCAGACTAACACCGCTAGGAAGTGCCTAATGGCAGAATTTAATCTTAGATGTTTCTAGCTCCAAGTCCAGAGCTCTCTCAACTCTTCTACTCTGGTTGGGTCTAGAGGTTCATGTTTGAGAATAGAACTCAAATTTATAGTCACCTACATTGCCAGTGGTGTTCATCTACTGCCCACACAAATTGATTATTCAACAAAGCAGGAACTGGGCACCAATAAGTAAATACAGAATGGCATTTCCAGCGGATCTAAAAATTGAAGGAACCAGGAAAGCCTGCTCCTTGAAGGTGGTGGCCCCTGAAGTGAATCCTAAGTGGTACTCAGGATTTCAAGAGTCAAAAGTGAGGAGGGAGGCAAAGGCAAAGAGATGGGAGACAGGATGCCATGTACAGAGAACTAATGAGCCAATTTGGCTGGAACATAAGGTGTGTGACAGCAATTAACTTGTAAACCAATGAACCAGTTCATGAAGGGCTTTAAAAGTCAACAGAAGAGTTTACATTTTATCCTAGAGTCCAGTCAGCAAGCAAGTATTCTTATTAAATGCCTGCAGTACACCAGCAGCATGGAAACCACTGCAGCTTCTTTAGCAAGATTCTGAGAAATCTCACTCTCTTTCTAGAGTCTAACATTTACATATTCCTATTCACAAGCAGACATGTGCCCCTCCAAAATGAACACAAGCATTCTTCTATGTGCAGAGCAGTGGAACACCAATTTTGAGCTAGAAAGGACCCTTTGAACCCATCAGACTTAGCCCCCTCCTTTTATAGATATGGAAAGTGAGTGCCAGGAGTTGAGTCAAGAAGACTCTTCTTCCTGAGTTTAAATCTGGTCTCACATCACTTCACCTTCTTGGCCTCAGTTTCCTCATCTATCAAATGAGCTGGAGAAGTAAATGACAAACCACTCCAGTATCTCTGCCAAGGAAATCCCAATTGGGGTCCCAAAGAATTGGGTATGACTGAAAAAATGACTGAAGAACAACAAACTGAGGCATAGATAGGCTAAGTAACTCTTCCTTGGTCACAAAATGAAAAAATACCTGAAGATATTTGAACCCAGGATTAGGATTTGATAGGATTTGAACCCAGGGTTTCCTAATTCCAAGTTCAGTCCCCGCATCAATCCAACAGAGAAGTCTCCTTCTCACATACTATGGCATACTCTACTCACACAGGATCTCCATTCACTGATTACCAACTGATAAAATGAAGCATGGCTGGTAGAAAGTAATAAGTTATACCTCATACATGGGCAGTCACAGTGATGACAGCTCTCACAATCATGGCATGGCGATTTAGAACCCAAGACCTGGCCCTCACAGCTGTTCCATTTGGGAGGCAGAAATAGGTCTAGCCTTGGCCCTCAGGAGCTCTCTTATGGTGGAGAATCCGGAGACATGCCAAAGGATGATATCAGATTAGCTTCCCTCCTCTGTCTGCTGGCTCCTAATATAAACAAAAGTTACATCATCCCATCTCCTGGGTGAAGGGACTAGATATCAACATGATTTCTTCCACCCATGCCCCACCCAAACCATAGCGATTTAGTCAACGCTGACATCAGCTCATCAAGATGTTTTAGTGTTTACCCATAACAGATCACAGACTGTCAGAGTCAGCAAGATAGCCCTGTAGTTACCTCTACTTTGTCACATGGGTCACAGAACCTAAGGGCAGAGCAAGGGGGGACTGAGGGGCAGCCTCGTTAATTGCTTGGACTTACCAATAAGCTTGCTTTCCAGCATCAATCTTCCCATACATTATATATTTAGTATAGGACAGACAGACGGATGGATGGACGGACAGACAGACAGACAGATAGATAGATAGATAGATAGATAGATAGATAGATAGATAGATAGATAGATAGATAGATAGATGAATGGATAGATAGATGGAGAGATAGATACATAGACAGATAGATACATAAACAGATACATAGATGGATAAAGAGAGAGAAAGATACATAGACACATAGAGAGCAGACAGATAGATATGGATATATACATTATATAGAGAGAATATATGTGTATAGTGTATGTATATACTATATATAGCCCATATATAGTATAGAGTATATACAGTATGTCTATATATAGTATGTATATCATGTATGTGTATCTATAGTGTATCTATATAGTATATATGCATGTGTAGTGTATATATAATATATGATATGTATATGCAGTATAGGTATAGTCTATATGTGTATAGTATTCACAGTGTTTATATAGTGTACATTTCTAGTGTATATAAAGTGTATATATAATGTATATATGTAATGCATATATATTTCATTTTATAATACAATAGCTAGAGCTAAAAAAACCCATATACTCTGAATGTCATTTAAAAAACCTTTATCTTCCATCTTAGAATCAATACTGTGTGTTGGTTCCAAGGCAGAAGAGCAGTAAAGGCTAGGCAATAGGGGTTAAGTGACTTGCCCAGGGTCACCCAGCTAGGAAATGTCTGGAGTCACATTTGAACCTAGGACCTCCTGTCTCTAGTCCTGAGCCATCCACTGCACCATCTAGCTGCCCCAATGTCATTTATTTTTAAATAATATCCTAGATCTCGGATTTTTTGGTTTCAGGACCTTGGCACCCTTAAAAATTATTGAAGACCCCACAGAGCTTTGTTCATGTGGGTTCTACCTAGTAATAAAATGTCGTGGTAGTTTGCTGAAAATTGTTCTGCCCTCACAAAGCTCCCTGAAAGGTCTCCAGTACCTGCTAGGGTCTCCATGCCACACTCTGAGAACTACTGACCTAGAACAATGGTTCTTAACCAACAAACTATGAATTTCCAAAACCATTTTCATGATTGTATATCGGTCAGCAAATACTTCTCAGGTCCTAACATGTGCCAGGTATGGTGATCAGTACTGAGGATTCAGAGAAAGGCCAGTCTCTGGCCACAAGATACTCCATCCAGTGGGGAAGACAACTGACAGACAGCTGGGGACAAACAAGATAAAGGAAGGGCAAAGTGGAGATCATCTCTGAGGGAAGGTACTAAGGGTGAGAAGGACCAGGGGCTGGGCTATGTGATGAAGGAACTGACACTTGCAGGCAGTCAGGAGGGACAGATGAGGAGGGAGAGGGCTCAGGGACAACCCATGTAGATGCCTAGAAATGGCACATCATGCAGAAACAGGGGCCAGGGTCATTGGCTCCCAGAGTAATTGTTGAGGGAAGGAGAAGGAAGGTATCGAGTAAGGGGTTCATGTCTTTGGGATCCTTTGTACTGATTTCATTTCATTTAAAAATATTCTTCTGAGAAAAGGCTCGTAGTCTTCACCAGACTGCCAAAGGAGTCCATGACATAAAGGAGGGTTAAGAACTCTGGGCCAGAAAGTCTTTTGAGGTGTTAGGGAGATGGCTATTATTCAGAAGCAAACACCACAAATGGGAACCATCTACTGCCAAGTCCTGAATACATTCTATTACTCTCCCTCCTCTAGGGCCAGACAAGATACAAAACCTCCACTGCCGCCCCCAGAATTCCACAGCCATCGCCTGCTCCTGGATCCCTCCGGATTCTGACTTTGATGGGTACAGCATTGAATGCAGGAAAGTGGACACCGGGGAGGTAGAATTCTCCCGAAGGCTGGACAAAGACAAATCTCTTCTCAATATCATGACCCTGGTCCCCCACAAGCAGTATCGGGTGTCCATCAAGGTACAATCCGAGGGCATGACCAGTGAGGTCGTGGAAGAGACCACCATCACTATGATTGATCGTAAGTATTCGTCTCCCCAAAAGGAGAGCTTGTCCATTAGTAGTGGTCCACTGAAGGAGTAAAGGTGAAGCAAAGAAACATTTATTGAGCACCCAGTATGTGCCAAGCACATAGTGCTTGGGATGGCTAGGTGATATAAGTGGATAGAGCTCTGAGCTTGGAGTTAGGAAGACCTGAGTTCAAATCCAGCCTCAAATACATAGTAGCTGTGTGACTTTGGGAAAGTTGCTTCACCCTGTTTGCCTCAGCTTCCTCATCTGTAAAATGAGTTGGAGAAGCAAATGGCAAATCACTCTAGTATCTTTGCTAACAAAACCCCAAATGCAGACATGAAGAGTTGGATACAGAAGAGTGGCCCAGGGCAAGTCACTCAATTGCCTAGCCTTTGCCACTCTTCTGTTTTAGAATTGATACAAAAAGGGGCAACTAGGCAACTCAGTGGATTGAGAGCCAGGTCCAGAGGTGAGAGATGTTGGGTTCAAATCTGGCCTGGGACTCCGCCAAGCTGTGTGACCCCTACTGCCTAGCCCTTACCCCTCTTCTGCCTTGGAACAAATACACAGTCTTGATTCTAAGATGAAAGATGAGGGTTTTAAAACAAACAATTGGTGCTGGGTCAGAAGGGAAGCCTTTTTAAAAACTAAAATAAAAATGAAGGGGGCAGAGCTGGTATTCCAGAGCTGAATGAAGTAGGAGGGTTTCTCTCTATGGGACGCCCTCGCTCAGAGGAAGGCCAGCAATCTCACCCCCACACCTGTGTGAGTCGGGGCTTTGTTCCAAAGAACCCTTTTAGAGGATGGGACGAGAATGCAGGGTGACATCCAACAAAGCAGCCCCCAGGAATCCTGCAGAGGAGTCGCCTCCTCCATTGTCTTGAAGGCACCCCCCGCATGCCGCTTCCTCTGCCAATTTCTCGGTTGGACGGGGGAGATGGTTGATGGCGGCAAACACCCTCCAAATGGGAACTCTTGTGGCTTGCCTTGGGTTGGGTTGGGCTGGCTGGGGTCCAGATTTGTGAGGCTGCGGTATTGAGTGGTGAAACCCTCTTTGTTCCTTCTCCTCCTCCAGGCCCTCCTCCTCCACCTCCACACATCCGTGTGAATAAAAAGGACGTGCTAATTAGCAAGTCTTCCATCAACTTTACTTTCAACTGCAGCTGGTTCAGCGATACCAATGGAGCTGTGAAATACTTCACTGTAGTGGTGAGAGAGGCTGATGGTAAGTTTTCAGGAATGAACTAGACTGCAGGACCCTGAGAGAGACCACAGAATCTCCTCTGGTGATTTTATTTTTGGTTTTTAACCCTTACCTTTGGTCTCAGAATCAATACTATGTTTTGGTCCCAAAGCAGAAGAGCAATAAGGGCTAGACAATGGGGGGTAAGTGACTTGTCCAGGGTCACCCAGCTGGGAAGTGTCTGAGGTCAGATTTGAATACAAGACCTCTCATCTCTAGAACTGGCTCTCAATCCACTGAGCCACCTAGTTGCTCCATCCTCTGATGATTTTAAATAAAAGAAGAGACAGGTTTGTTTGTTTTTTTAATTCTATTTTCTTTATTTTAGGGATAGGTTACTTAGGTATAATCCTATTAGGAACAGGTTGTGTTGTTCAGTTATGTCTAACTCATCATGACTCCAGGGGGTTTTCTTGACAAGGATACTGGAATGGTTTCTTTCTCTAGTGGATCCTTCTGTCAGGCAATCAGAGGTCAAGTGACTTGCCCAAGGTCATACAACTAGGTAGTGTCTGAGGCTAAATTCGAACTCCAGTCTTCCTGACTCGGGACCCAGTACTCTAGCCATTGAGCCACAGCTGCCTCTGAGGTATGGACTAAATGATCACTGAAAGATGCACCCAATTTCATGATCCTCTCATTTCCTGAACTTAATACTAAGATTTCATTCAGCAAAGAGACAGTCCCATAACTATGAAGGGCAGTATATAACAAAGCGATCTCAGTGTCAGAAGAGATCACCAGAAATAACAGGTTGTACTGCTAACAACAAAACCTAGGCCAATAAAAGGTTCTACTGTCCTTTGTTCATTGCGAATCCCTCTCCAGAATGAATGTTTTAGAAGAGAAGCACTAAACTCTTCACCATTCTTTGCTCAGCCTTTAAGCACACACCCCTTCATCCATCCTGACCTCAAATATCTCCCAGAAAAAAAAAAAAACAACAACAAACTAAACTCCCAAACCACTTATTGCACAAACAATCCAAAAACTCAGAGAGGGGAAGAGGGGATGTTTTGAATATATTCTTTCCAATTTCCCATTTTGATTTCAGACAATTGCATCCTATTAATCAGCCAACTAATATTTACTAACAAGCTACTATGTCTCAGGGACTGCACTAAAAAACCCTGGAGATACCAAGAAAAGGAGAGAGACAGACAGATAGAGAGACAGAAAGAAAAACAGAAAGAGAGACAGAGAGATAGAGACAGAGAGAAAGACAAAGAGAGACAGACAGAGATTCAGAGGCAGAGACAGAGAGATAGAGACAGAGAGAGGGAGAGTTAGAGAGAGATAGAGGGAAGAGAGAGAGAGAAAGAAAGAGAGATTCAGAGATTCAGAGAGAGAGAAACTATTAAAGAACTATAATCTAAATAGATTTATTTTTATTTTTTAGAATATTTTTCCATGGTTACATGATTCATGTTCTTTCTCTCTCCCCGCCCCCCCGCCCCCAGCCAATGCTCAGTTCCCCTGGGTTTTACGTGTGTCATCGATCAAGACCTATTTCCATATTATTAATATTTGCACTGGGGTGATTGTTTAGAGTCTACATCCCCAATCATATCCCCATCAACCCATGTGTTCAAGTAATTGTTTTTCTTCTGTGTTTCTACTCCCACAAGAACTATAATCTATTTAATCTCTAACTAGTTCCAAGATATTTGATTTCTAGTTACAGGATACTTAGTTAAATATTTCAGAATATCCATGGGAGTACTCCCTCCTTAGAAAGCTATGAACTCTGTTAGTTAATAGATAGTTTTCACAAGTGGCTATGGCAAAAAAATAAAAATAAAAATCCATCACCTAATGGGGATGAATTTCCTTCCAGGAATAAACTCTGACCCTGGTTTCTTTCAAGACTCACATCAAATCCCTCTTTCTAGAAGAGCCTCCTCCCCTTTCCTCTCCTTCAATACTAATGCCTCCCCTTCGAGACAACTTTCTTTTATACTGTATTTATCTTGTATATATGACTTTTTATATACTATCTTCACCATTAGAATGTGAGCTCCCTGAGGGCAGAGCCCTGGTCTTTTTTTTCCTTTGTATCTTTTTGGGATAGAGTCAACACCTCATAGATAATTGTCAGTTTACTGACTGGTCCCTAAAAACCAAAAGCTATCAGTTGCCAAGCCCTAAGCCTTTCTAATTTGGTTGTGCCTACCTGGGCTTGTCCTTTACTGTTACAGTCTTTGAGAGTTCCTATAGCATAATAAAATATAATCAGTTAATAAGCACCTACTATGAACCACACTGTACCGCGCCAAGCCATTTGGTTTGTGCTAAGTATCAGAGCAGGATTTTAATGAAGGAGCTCATACAAATTTGTTTGCATATTTTATATTTCCCCCAATCATATGTAAAAAGAAATTATCAATATTTTTTTATTTTTTGAATTTGAATTTGAATTTTTGAATTCTGTAGAATTCAGGCTCCTCACAAATAGTAACATAAAAAAAAACCAACAGCCCCTTCTGGTATTGCCATCCTTAAGGACAGGATTTTGATTCCCCTAGTCAGCTCTGAGTTATCTATGCCAATGGAGAAGAACAATGGCCCATATAATCCAACGCTTCAGACAGACTCAAAATCATTTGTATAACCTAATGTGTGTTTGCATTCTGTGGGACAAATCCCATTTTAACTAATGTATAACAAAACTATTTTCTGAGCTCCTCTTAATAACACACACACATTTTGATACAACAGAATGGTAGAATTATTCAGTGGAATAATTTGGATCTTCTACCTTTCCCTTATCAACTGCAAAAACAATATTTGACCCACATAGTGTATGTATTTATCAGTGAATGGACATACATGCATGTATGTGAACATGTATGTAAATATGTATACATGCATGCATGTATAGCTATACTTACACATGCACATATATATAGCAGCTAAATGGCTTAGTGGATAGAGCACTGGACTTGGAGTCAGAAAGACCTGAGTCCAAATCTGGCCTCACGTACTAATTGTATGACCCTGGATAAGTCACTTAACCTCCATCTGTGTTGATCCAGTGGAAAAGGAAATGGCAAACCACTCTAGTGTCTTTGCCAAGAAAGCCCCTTGGATAGTCCATGGGCTCATGAAGAGTAGAATATCACTGAAAAACAATAATACATACATATATATAAGATATTATATATACACATATGCAGATTTATCCTCCTCATTATAATACCATAGAGAGTTGCCCTCAAAGCTAGGAAGACTTGAGTTCAAATTTCACACATAAAGACCCTGGACAAGTCATTTAAATCTGTTAGTACCCTAGGCGACTCTCTAAGACTATCAGTTACAACGAGGATGCTCAACTGCATTGGTAGAAGGAGTTTCCTCATGTTGAAATTTCTTATGGCAATAAATCTGAGTGCCTCTCCCTATTTCCAGATTTAAAGCCATTGGTTAATTATCTTTTGCTCAAGGTACTATCAAAATGAGTTTGTTCTGAAAAAACCTTCAGGGACTGAATTACTGAACTATGAGGTAGGCACTGGGTGGTAACAAGAATTTCTGCAGCTTGCAGTGGAGAGTTGATTTGGAAAAGACTTTTTAAAGTCTGGTTGTCACTTATATAAGTAAAAAAATAAGTAAAAATATAAGTATATATATGTAAAAATATGCTTATAAAAATATAAGTATAACATATAAGGAAAAAATAAGGAAAAATGTATGTTACTTATATAAAAATATAAGTATATATATATAAAATATACTTATAAAATATAAGTATAATATATAAGTAAAAAATTAGGGAAAATGTATGTTACTTATATAAGTAAAATAAGTATATAATAAAAATAAATATGGAGGAAAGACCCTAAATGGACAGGAAGCTTTGGCAATATTCTTCCTAGTTAAGATTCTTCCTAGTTCCTATTTCAGTCTCCCTTGTCATATAGCTGAGTAAACCATTGACATGTATACCAGTAACTCTCAGCCTTTTAGAGTTGATGCCTCCCTCATCAGTAGTATTTTGAACTTAACAGTCTTCTCTCACATGCCACTTCTAGAAGAGCAATTGGCATTTATTTATATTTGAGGGAAATTGAATTAAACTTGATAAGAATTTCTCAGAACTCTTGCTGATGACTGGGGCCATGCTCTAGACAATCCTAGGGTGGAGCAGCCAGAGCGTTGTCTCAGAGTGTGGAAATACAGAGGATACTTCCTGACCCTGAGCAGGTAGAAACAATGGAACTTATGGACTGGCTGCTTCAAATAGGAAGCTGCTATTGATGGCTCACTTCCTCCCTTCAACCACACCCCAGGTGAGCTACAACCCCACAGTGCCCAACAAAGTCCCCTCTTCTTAAAGACAACTTCCGCAGCAGGTGCTATTTAGCCTGCTGGGACCTCAACTGACCATTTCCCCCTAGGTTCATGTATTCCAAGGCTTGGGTCCCCTCCCTTTTCAAACGCGTTTATGCTACTTGCCCAGGATGTGAGAGGGCTAGTTATGACTCCGCCTCTGTAGCTACTGGAAGGAAGGAGGTTGACCAGTCAGGATTTGGAGTTCCTCACCTGGGCAAGGAAGTAGCTAGCCCCTTCCCTTCAGTGAGTCCCCCAAACCATGCCCAGTTCTCACAGCAAAAAGCAGAACAAAACAAACAACAAGCCCCCGCCCC